>NC_065533.1:8528362-8765121 GCF_020184175.1 Aphis gossypii | reverse complement strand
TTTTCTTGATATTTCCAAGATTCCTTGCATTTATAACCTTAAATATGTATGATTTCTAATAATTTCTCAATTAATTCCTTTTTTCTGAACTTTCCAAGATTCCCTGCATTAAAACCTTAAATTAAGTATTATATCCAATAAAGTATCCATGAATTCCATTTATTTTCTGGAATATTCCAAGAATTCTTGTATTAGTGACCTCAAAAATGTATGATTTCAAAAAGAATCATCATTAATTCATATATTGTTCTTGGTATTTCCAAGATTCCTTGCATTTATAACCTTAAATATGTATTTTATCCAATAAAGTATCCATAAATTCATATATTTTTCTTGGTATTTCCAAGATTCCTTGCATTTATAACCTTAAATATGTATGATTTCTAATAATTTCTCAATTAATTCCCTTTTTTTTTTTTCTGACTTTCCAAGATTCCCTGCATTTAAAACCTTAAATTAAGTATTATATCCAATAAAGTATCCATGAATTCCATTTATTTTCTTGAATATTCCAAGATTCTTGTATTAGTGACCTCAAAAATGTATGATTTCAAAAAGAATCATCATAATTCATATATTTTTCTTGGTATTTCCAAGATTCTTTTCATTTATAACCTAAATATGTATTTTATCCAATAAAGTATCCATAAATTCAAAGATTTTTCTTGATATTTCCAAGATTCCTTGCATTTATAACCTTAAATATGTATGATTTCTAATAATTTCTCAATTAATTCCCTTTTTTTCTGAACTTTCCAAGATTCCCTGCATTTAAAACCTTAAATTAAGTATTATATCCAATAAAGAATCCATGAATTCCATTTATTTTCTGGAATATTCCAAGAATTCTTGTATTAGTGATCTCAAAAATGTATGATTTCAAAAAGAATCATCATTAATTCATATATTTTTCTTTTTATTTAAAAGATTCCTTTCATTTATAACCTTAAATATGTATTTTATCCAATAAAGTATCCATAAATTCAAAGATTTTTCTTGATATTTCCAAGATTCCTTGCATTTATAACCTTAAATATGTATGATTTCTAATAATTTCTCAATTAGTTCCATTTATTTTCTGGAATTTTCCATGAATTCTTGTATAAGTGACCTCAAAAATGTATGATTTCAAAAAGAATCATCATTAATTCATATATTTTTCTTGGTATTTCCAAGATTCTTTTCATTTATAACCTTAAATATGTATTTTATCCAATAAAGTATCCATAAATTCAAAGATTTTTCTTGATATTTCCAAGATTCCTTGCATTTATAACCTTAAATATGTATGATTTCTAATAATTTCTCAATTAATTCCCTTTTTTTCTGAACTTTCCAAGATTCCCTGCATTTAAAACCTTAAATTAAGTATTATATCCAATAAAGAATCCATGAATTCCATTTATTTTCTGGAATATTCCAAGAATTCTTGTATTAGTGATCTCAAAAATGTATGATTTCAAAAAGAATCATCATTAATTCATATATTGTTCTTGGTATTTCCAAGATTCCTTGCATTGATAACCTTAAATATGTATCATTTCTAATAATTTCTCAATTATTTCCATTTATTTTCTGGAATTTTCCATGAATTCTTGTATAAGTGACCTCAAAAATGTATGATTTCAAAAAGAATCATCACTAATTCATATATTTTTCTTTTTATTTCCAAGATTCCTTTCATTTATAACCTTAAATATGTATTTTATCCAATAAAGTATCCATAAATTCATATATTTTTCTTGATATTTATAAGATTCCTTGCATTTATAACCTTAAATATGTATGATTTCTAATAATTTCTCAATTAATTCCCTTTTTTTCTGAACTTTCCAAGATTCCCTGCATTTAAAACCTTAAATTAAGTATTATATCCAATAAAGTATCCATGAATTCCATTTATTTTCTGGAATATTCCAAGAATTCTTGTATTAGTGACCTCAAAAATGTATGATTTCAAAAAGAATCATCATTAATTCATATATTGTTCTTGGTATTTCCAAGATTCTTTGCATTTATAACCTTAAATATGTATTTTATCCAATAAAGTATCCATAAATTCATATATTTTTCTTGGTATTTCCAAGATTCCTTGCATTTATAACCTTAAATATGTATGTTTTCTAATAATTTCTCAATTAATTCCATTTTTTTCTGAACTTTCCAAGATTCCCTGCATTTATAACCTGAAATTAAGTATTATATCCAATAAAGTATCCATGAATTCCATTTATTTTCTGGAATATCCAAGATTCTGTTATTAGTGACCTCAAAAATGTATGATTTCAAAAAGATCATCATTAATTCATATATTGTTCTTGGTATTTCCAAGATTCCTTGCATTGATAACCTTAAATATGTTTGTATATCCAATAAAGTATCCATAAATTCATATATTTTTCTTGATATTCCAAGATTCCTTGCATTTATAACCTTAAATATGTATGATTTCTAATAATTTCTCAATTAATTCCCTTTTTTTCTGAACTTTCCAAGATTCCCTGCATTTATACCTTAAATTAAGTATTATATATATCCAATAAAGTATCCATGAATTCCATTTATTTTCTTGAATTTCCAGAATTCTTGTATTAGTGACCTCAAAAATGTATGATTTCAAAAAGAATCATCATTAATTCATATATTTTTCTTGGTATATCCAAGATTCCTTTCATTTATATCAATAAATATGTATTTTATCCAATAAAGTATCCTTAAATCATATATTTTTCTTGATATTTCCAAGATTCCTTGCATTTATAACCTTAAATATGTATGATTTCTAATAATTTCTCAAAAAATTCCCTTTTTTTCTGAACTTTCCAAGATTCCCTGCATTTAAAACCTTAAATTAAGTATTATATCCAATAAAGTATCCATGAATTCCATTTATTTTCTGGAATATTCCAAGAATTCTTGTATAAGTGACCTCAAAAATGTATGATTTCAAAAAGAATCATCATTAATTCATATATTGTTCTTGGTATTTCCAAGATTCCTTGCATTTATAACCTAAATATGTATTTATCCAATAAAGTACCATAAATTCATATATTTTTCTTGATATTTATAAGATTCTTGCATTTATAACCTTAAATATGTATGATTTCTAATAATTTCTCAATTTTCCCTTTTTTTCTGAACTTTCCAAGATTCCCTGCATTTAACCTTAAATTAATATATATCCAATAAAGTATCCATGAATTCCATTTATTTTCTGGAATATTCCAGAATTCTTGTATAAGTGACCTCAAAAAATGTATGATTTCAAAAAATCATCATTAATTCATATATTGTTCTTGGTATTTCCAAGATTCCTTGCAATATAACCTTAAATATGTATTTTATCCAATAAAGTATCCATAAATTCATATATTTTTCTTGATATTTTAAGATTCCTTGCATTTATAACCTTAAATATGTATGATTTCTAATAATTCTCAATTAATTCCCTTTTTTTCTGAACTTTCCAAGATTCCCTGCATTTAAACCTTAAATTAAGTATTATATCCAATAAAGTATCCATGAATTCCATTTATTTCTGGAATATTCCAAGAATTCTTGTATTAGTGACCTCCAAAAATGTATGATTTCAAAAAGAATCATCATTAATTCATATATGTTCTTGGTATTTCCAAGATTCCTTGCATTTATAACCTTAAATATGTATTTTTTCCAATAAAGATCCATAAATCATATGTTTTTCTTGGTATTCCAAGATTCCTTGCATTGATAACCTTAAATATGTATTATTTCTAATAAAGTCTCAATTAATTCCATTTATTTTCTGGAATTTCCATGATTCTTGTATAAGTGACCTCAAAAATGTATGATTTCAAAAAAATCATCATTAATTCATATATTTTTCTTGGTATTTCCAAGATTCCTTTCATTTATAACTTAAATATGTATGATTCTAATAAGTTCTCAATTAATTCCCTTTTTTTCTGAACTTTCCAAGATTCCCTGCATTTATTACTTAAATTAAGTATTATATCCAATAAAGTACCATGATTCCATTATTTTCTGAATTTCCAAGATTCTGTATTAGTGACCTCAAAAAAGTATATGATTTCAAAAAGAATCATCATTAATTCATATATTTTTGGGTATTCCAAGATTCTTTCATTTATATCAATAAATATGTATTATCCAATAAAGTATCATTAAATCATATATTTTTCTTGATATTTCCAAGATTCCTTGCATTTATAACCTTAAATATGTATGATTTCTAATAATTTCTCAAAAAATCCCTTTTTTCTGAACTTTCCAAGATTCATGCAATTAAAACCTTAAAATTAAGTATATATCCAATAAAGTATCCATGAATTCCATTTATTTTCTGGAATATTCCAAGAATTCTTGTATAAGTGACCTCAAAAATGTATGATTTCAAAAAGAATCATCATTAATTCATATATTGTCTTGGTATTTCCAAGATCCTTGCATTATAACCTTAAATATGTATTTTATCCAATAATTTATCCATAAATTCATATATTTTTCTTGAATTTATAAGATTCCTTGCATTTATAACCTTAAATATGTATGATTTCTAATAATTTCTCAATTCATTCCATTTTTTTTCTGAACTTTCCAAGATTCCTGCATTTTTATTAAACCTTACAAAGAGTATATATCAATAAAGTATCCATGATTCCATTTATTTTATGGAATATTCAAAGAATTCTTGTATTGTGACCTCAAAAATGTATGATTTCAAAAAGAATCATCATTAATTCATATATTGTTCTGGTATTTCCAAGATTCCTTGCAAATATAACCTAAAATGTATTTTATCCAATAAAGTATCATAAATTCATATATTTTTCTTGGATTTATAAGATTCCTTGCATTTATAACCTTAAATATGTATGATTTCTAATAATTTCTCAATTCATTCCCTTTTTTTCTGAACTTTCCAAGATTCCCTGCATTTAAAACCTTAAATTAAGTATTATATCCAATAAAGTATCCATGAATTCCATTTATTTTCTGGAATATTCCAAGAATTCTTGTATTAGTGACCTCAAAAATGTATGATTTCAAAAAGAATCATCATTAATTCATATATTTTTCTTGGTATTTCCAAGATTCTTTTCATTTATAACCTTAAATATGTATTTTATCCAATAAAGTATCCATAAATTCAAAGATTTTTCTTGATATTTCCAAGATTCCTTGCATTTATAACCTTAAATATGTATGATTTCTAATAATTTCTCAATTAATTCCCTTTTTTTCTGAACTTCCAAGATTCCCTGCATTTAAACCTTAAATTAAGTATTATATCCAATAAAGTATCCATGAATTCCATTTATTTTCTGGAATATTCCAAGAATTCTTGTATTAGTGATCTCAAAAATGTATGATTTCAAAAAGAATCATCATTAATTCATATATTTTTCTTTTTATTTAAAAGATTCCTTTAATTTATAACCTTAAATATGTATTTTATCCAATAAAGTATCCATAAATTCAAAGATTTTTCTTGATATTTCCAAGATTCCTTGCATTTATAACCTTAAATATGTATGATTTCTAATAATTTCTCAATTAGTTCCATTTATTTTCTGGAATTTTCCATGAATTCTTGTATAAGTGACCTCAAAAATGTATGATTTCAAAAAGAATCATCATTAATTCATATATTTTTCTTGGTATTTCCAAGATTCTTTTCATTTATAACCTTAAATATGTATTTTATCCAATAAAGTATCCATAAATTCAAAGATTTTTCTTGATATTTCCAAGATTCCTTGCATTTATAACCTTAAATATGTATGATTTCTAATAATTTCTCAATTAATTCCCTTTTTTTCTGAACTTTCCAAGATTCCCTGCATTTAAAACCTTAAATTAAGTATTATATCCAATAAAGTATCCATGAATTCCATTTATTTTCTGGAATATTCCAAGAATTCTTGTATTAGTGACCTCAAAAATGTATGATTTCAAAAAGAATCATCATTAATTCATATATTGTTCTTGGTATTTCCAAGATTCCTTGCATTGATAACCTTAAATATGTATCATTTCTAATAATTTCTCAATTATTTCCATTTTTTTCTGGAATTTTCCAGAATTTGTATAAATGACCTCAAAAAGTATGATTCCAAAAAGAATCATCACTAATTCATATATTTTTCTTTTATTTCCAAGATTCTTTTATTTAGACCTTAAATATGTATTTGATCCAATGAAGTATCCATAATTCATATATTTTTCTTGATATTTATAAGATTCCTTGCTTCATTTATAACCTTAAATATGTATGATTCTAATAATTTCTCAATTAATTCCCTTTTTTCTGAATTTCCAAGATTCCCTGCATTTAAAACCTTAAATTAAGTATTATATCCAATAAAGTATCCATGAATTCCATTTATTTTCTGGAAATTCCAAGAATTCTTGTATTAGAGCCCCTCAAAAATGTATGATTTCAAAAAGAATCATCATTAATTCATATATTGTTCTTGGTATTTCCAAGATTCTTTGCATTTATAACCTTAAATATGTATTTTATCCAATAAAGTATCCATAAATTCATATATTTTTCTTGGTATTTCCAAGATTCCTTGCATTTATAACCTTAAATATGTATGTTTTCTAATAATTTCTCAATTAATTCCATTTTTTTCTGAACTTTCCAAGATTCCCTGCATTTATAACCTGAATTAAGTATTATATCCAAATAAAGTATCCATGAATTCCATTTTTTTCTGGAATATTCCAAGAATTCTGTATTAGTGACCTCAAAAATGTATGATTCAAAAAGAATCATCATTAATTCATATATGTTCTTGGTATTTCCAAGATTCCTTGCATTATAACCTAAATATGTATGATTTCTAATAATTTCTCAATTAGTTCCATTTTTTCTGGAATTTTCCATGAATTCTTGTATAAGTGACCTCAAAAATGTATGATTTCAAAAAGAATCATCATTAATTCATATATTTTCTGGTATTTCCAAGATTCCTTTATTTATAACCTTAAATATGTATTTTATAAATAAGTATCCATAAATTCATATATTTTCTTGATATTTATAAGATTCCTTGCATTTATAACCTTAAAATATGTATGATTTCAATAATTTCAATTAATTCCTTTTTTTCTTGAACTTTCCAAGATTCCCTGCATTAAAACCTTAATTAGTATTATTCTAATAAGTGATCCATTAATTCCATTTATTTTCTTTAATTATTCCAAGAATTCTGTTATTAGTGACCTCAAAAATGTATGATTTCAAAAAGAATCATCATTAATTCATATATTGTCTTGGTATTTCAAGATTCCTTTCATTTATAACCTTAAAATGTATTTTATCCAATAAAGTATCCATAAATTCATATATTTTCTTGATATTTATAAGATTCCTTGCATTTATAACCTTAAATATGTATGATTTCTAATAATTTCTCAATTAATTCCCTTTTTCTGAACTTTCCAAGATCCCTGCATTTATAACCTGAAATTAAGTATTATATCCAATAAAGTATCCATGAATTCCATTTATTTTCTGGAATATTCCAAGAATTCTTGTATAAGTGATCTCAAAAATGTATGATTTCAAAAAGAATCATCATTAATTCATATGTTGTTCTTGGTATTTCCAAGATTCCTTTCATTTATAACCTTAAATATGTATGATTTCTAATAATTTCTCAATTAATTCCCTTTTTTTCTGAACTTTCCAAGATTCCTGCATTTAAAACCTTAAATTAAGTATTATATCCAATAAAGTATCCATGAATTCCATTTATTTTCTGGAATATTCCAAGAATTCTTGTATTAGTGACCTCAAAAATGTATGATTTCAAAAAGAATCATCATTAATTCATATATTTTTCTTGGTATATCCAAGATTCCTTTCATTTATATCAATAAATATGTATTTTATCCAATAAAGTATCCTTAAATCATATATTTTTCTTGATATTTCCAAGATTCCTTGCATTTATAACCTTAAATATGTATGATTTCTAATAATTTCTCAAAAATTCCCTTTTTTCTGAACTTTCCAAGATTCCCTGCAATTAAAACCTTAAATTAAGTATTATATCCATAAAGTATCCATGAATTCCATTTATTTTCTGGAATATTCCAAGAATTCTTGTATTAGTGACCTCTAAAAATGTATGATTTCAAAAAGAATCATCATTAATTCATATATTGTTCTTGTATTTCCAAGATTCCTGCATTTATAACCTTTAAATATGTATTTATCCAATAAAGTATCCATAAATTCATATATTTTTCTTGATATTTATAAGATTCCTTGCATTTATAACCTTAATATGTATGATTTCTAATAATTTCCAATCATTCCTTTTTTTCTGAACTTTCCAAGATTCCCTGCATTTAAAACCTTAAATTAAGTATTATATATCCAATAAAGTATCCATGATTCCATTTATTTCTGGAATATTCCAAAGAATTCTTGTATTAGTGACCTCAAAAATGTATGATTTCAAAAAGAATCATCATTAATTCATATATTGTTCTTGGTATTTCCAAGATTCCTTGCAAATATAACCTTAAATATGTATTTTATCCAATAAAGTATCCATAAATTCATATATTTTCTTGATATTTATAAGATTCCTTGCATTTATAACCTTAAATATGTGATTTCTAATAATTTCTCATTCATTCCCTTTTTTTCTGAACTTTCCAAGATTCCTGCATTTAAATCCTTAAATTAAGATTATATCCAATAAAGTATCCATGAATTCCATTTATTTTCTGGAATATTCAAGAATTCTTGTATTAGTGACCTCAAAAATGTATGATTTCAAAAGAATCATCATTAATTCATTATTTTTCTTGGTATTTCCAAGATTCTTTTCATTTATAACCTTAAATATGTATTTTATCCAATAAAATCCATAATTCAAAGATTTTTCTTGATATTTCCAAGATTCCTTGCATTATAACCTTAAATATGTATGATTTCTAATAATTCTCAATTAATTCCTTTTTTTCTGAACTTTCCAAGATTCCTGCATTTAAAACCTTAAATTAAGTATTATCCAATAAAGTATCCATGAATTCCATTTATTTCTGGAATATTCCAAGAATTCTTGTATTAGTGATCTCAAAAATGTATGATTCAAAAAGAATCATCATTAATTCATATATTTTTCTTTTTATTTAAAAGATTCCTTTCATTTATAACCTTAAATATGTATTTTATCCAATAAAGTATCCATTAATTCAAAGATTTTTCTTGATATTTCCAAGATTCTTGCATTTATAACCTTAAATATGTATGATTTCTAATAATTCTCAATTAGTTCCATTTATTTTCTGGAATTTCCATGAATTCTTGTATAAGTGACCTCAAAAATGTATGATTTCAAAAAGAATCATCATTAATTCATATATTTTTCTTGGTATTTCCAAGATTCTTTTCATTTATAACCTTAAATATGTATTTTATCCAATAAAGTATCCATAAATTCAAAGATTTTTCTTGATATTTCCAAGATTCCTTGCATTTATAACCTTAAATATGTATGATTTCTAATAATTTCTCAATTAATTCCCTTTTTTTCTGAACTTTCCAAGATTCCCTGCATTTAAAACCTTAAATTAAGTATTATATCCAATAAAGTATCCATGAATTCCATTTATTTTGTGGAATATTCCAAGAATTCTTGTATTAGTGATCTCAAAAATGTATGATTTCCAAAAGAATCATCATTAATTCATATATGTTCTTGGTATTTCCAAGATTCCTTGCATTGATAACCTTAAATATGTATCATTCTAATAATTTCTCAATTATTTCCATTTATTTTCTGGAATTTTCCATGATTCTTGTATAAGTAAGGACCTCAAAAAAAATGTATGATCAAAAAAGAATCATCACTAATTCATATATTTTTCTTTTTATTTCCAAGATTCCTTTCATTTATAACCTTAAATATTTTTTTTATCCATAAAGTATCCATAAATCCATATATTTTTCTTGATATTTATAAGATTCCTTGCATTTATAACCTTAAATATGTATGATTTCTAATAATTCTCAATTAATTCCCCTTTTTTTCTGAACTTTCCAAGATTCCCTGCATTTAAAACCTTAATTAAGTATTATATCCAATAAAGTATCCATGAATTCCATATTTTCTGGAATATTCCAAGAATTCTTGTATTAGTGACCTCAAAAATGTATGATTTCAAAAAGAATCATCATTAATTCATATATTGTTCTTGGTATTTCCAAGATTCTTTGCATTTATAACCTTAAATATGTATTATCCAATAAAGTATCCATAAATCATATATTTTTCTTGGTATTTCCCGATTCCTTGCATTTAAAACCTTAAATATGTATGTTTCTAATAAATTTCTCAATTAATTCCATTTTTCTGAATTTCCAAGATTCCCTGCATTTATAACCTGAAATTAAGTATTATATCAAATAAAGTATCCATGAATTCCATTTATTTTCTGGAATATTCCAAGAATTCTGTTTTAGTGACCTCAAAAATGTATGATTTCAAAAAGAATCATCATTAATTCATATATTTTCTTGGTATTTCCAAGATTCCTTGCATTGATAACCTTAAATATGTATGATTTCTAATAATTCTCAATTAGTCCATTTATTTTTCTGGATTTTCCATGAATTCTTGTATAGTGACCTCAAAAAATGTATGATTCAAAAAGAATCATCATTAATTCATATTTATTTTTCTTGGTATATCCAAGATTCCTTCATTTATATCAATAAATATGTATTTTATCAATAAAAGTATCCTAAATCATATTTTTTCTTGATATTTCCAAGATTCCTTGCATTTATAACCTTAAATATGTATGATTTCTAATAATTTCTCAAAAATTCCCTTTTTTCTGAATTTCCAAGATTCCCTGCATTTAAAACCTTAAATTAAGTATTATATCCAATAAAGTATCCATGAATCCATTTATTTCTGGATATTTCCAAGAATTCTTGTATAAGTGACCTCAAAAATGTATGATTTCAAAAAGAATCATCATTAATTCATATATTTTCTTGGTATTTCCAAGATTCCTTGCATTTATAACCTTAAATATGTATTTTATCCAATAAAGTATCCATAAATTCAATATTTTTCTTGATTTTATAAGATTCCTTGCATTTATAACCTTAAATATGTATGATTTCTAATAATTTCTCAATTCATTCCCTTTTTTTCTGAACTTTCCAAGATTCCCTGCATTTAAAACCTTAATTAAGTATTATACAATAAGTATCCATGAATTCCATTTATTTTTTGGAATATTCCAAGAATTCTTGTATAGTGACCTCAAAAATGTATGATTTCAAAAAGAATCATCATTAATTCATATATTGTTCTTGTATTTCCAAGATTCCTTGCAAATATAACCTTAAATATGTATTTTATCCAATAAAGTATCCATAAATTCATATATTTTTCTTGATATTTATAAGATTCCTGCATTTATAACCTAAAATATGTATATGATTTCTATTAATTTCTCAATTCATTCCCTTTTTCTGAACTTTCCAAGATTCGCATTTAAATCCTTAAATTAAGTATTATATCCAATAAAGTATCCATGAATTCCATTTATTTTCTGGAATATTCCAAGAATTCTTGTATTAGTGACCTCAAAAATGTATGATTTCAAAAAGAATCATCATTAATTCATATATTTTTCTTGGTATTTCCAAGATTCTTTTCATTTATAACCTTAAATATGTATTTTATCCAATAAAGTATCCATAAATTCAAAGATTTTTCTTGATATTTCCAAGATTCCTTGCATTTATAACCTTAAATATGTATGATTTCTAATAATTTCTCAATTAATTCCCTTTTTTTCTGAACTTTCCAAGATTCCTGCATTTAAAACCTTAAATTAAGTATTATATCCAATAAAGTATGCATGAATTCCATTTATTTTCTGGAATATTCCAAGAATTCTTGTATTAGTGATCTCAAAAATGTATGATTTCAAAAAGAATCATCATTAATTCATATATTTTTCTTTTTATTTAAAAGATTCCTTTCATTTATAACCTTAAATATGTATTTTATCCAATAAGTATCAAAATTCAAGATTTTTCTTGATATTTCCAAGATTCCTTGCATTTATAACCTTAAATATGTATGATTTCTAATAATTTCTCAATTAGTTCCATTTATTTTCTGGAATTTCCATGAATTCTTGTATAGTGACCTCAAAAATGTATGATTTCAAAAAGAATCATCATTAATTCATATATTTTTCTTGGTATTCCAAGATTCTTTTCATTTATAACCTTAAATATGTATTTTTATCCAATAAAGTATCCATAAATTCAAAGATTTTTCTTGATATTTCAAGATTCCTTGCATTTATAACCTTAAATATGTATGATTTCTAATAATTTCTCAATTAATTCCCTTTTTTTCTGAACTTTCCAAGATTCCTGCATTTATAACCTGAAATTAAGTATTATATCCAATAAAGTATCCATGAATTCCATTTATTTTCTGGAATATTCCAAGAATTCTTGTATTAGTGATCTCAAAAATGTATGATTTCAAAAAGAATCATCATTAATTCATATGTTGTTCTTGGTATTTCCAAGATTCCTTTCATTTATAACCTTAAATATGTATGATTTCTAATAATTTCTCAATTAATTCCCTTTTTTTCTGGAATTTTCCATGAATCTTGTATAAGTGACCTCAAAAATGTATGATTTCAAAAAGTATCACTAATTCATATATTTTCTTTTTATTCCAAGATTCCTTTCATTTATAACCTTAAAAAATATGTATTTTATCCAAAAAGTATCCATTAAATTCATATATTTTTTGATATTTATAAGATTCCTTGCATTTATAACCTTAAATATGTATGATTTCTAATAATTTCTCAATTAATTCCCTTTTTTTCTGAACTTTCCAAGATTCCTGCATTTAAAACCTTAAATTAAGTATTTTCAAATAAGTATCCATGAATTCCATTTATTTTCTGGAATATTCCAAGAATTCTTGTATTAGTGACCTCAAAAAGTATGATTTCAAAAAGATCATCATTAATTCATATATTGTTCTGGTATTTCCAAGATTCTTTGCATTTATAACCTTAAAATATGTATTTTATTCCATAAAGTATCATAAATTCATATTTTCTTGGTATTTCCAAGATCCTTGCATTTATAACCTTAAATATGTATGATTTCTAATAATTCTCAATTAATCCATTTTTTTCTGAACTTTCCAAGATTCCTGCATTTATAACCTGAAATTAAGTATTATATCCAATAAAGATCCATGAATTCCATTTATTTTCTGGAATATTCCAAGAATTCTGTTATTAGTGACCTCAAAAATGTATGATTTCAAAAAGAATCATCATTAATTCATATATTGTTCTTGGTATTTCCAAGATTCCTTGCATTGATAACCTTAAATATGTATGATTTTATAATATTTCCAATTAGTTCCTTATTTTCTGGAATTTTCCATGAATTCTTGTATAAGTGACCTCAAAAATGTATGATTTCAAAAAAATCATCATTAATTCAATATTTTTTTGGTATTTCCAGATTCCTTTCATTTATAACCTTAAATATGTATATTCTAATAATTCTCAATTAATTCCCTTTTTTCTGAACTTTCAAGATTCCTGCATTTATAACCTTAAATTTAGTATATATCCAATAAAGTATCCATTGAATTCCATTATTTTCTGGAATATTCCAAGATTTTTATTAGTGACCTCAAAAATGTATTGATTTCAAAAGAATCATCATTAATTCATATGTTGTTCTTGGTATTTCAAGATTCCTTGATTTATAACCTTAAATATGTATGATTTCTAAAAAATTTCTCAATAATTCCATTTTTTTTGAACATCCAAGATTCCCTGCATTTATAACCTTAAATTAAGTATTATATCCAATAAAGTATCCATGAATTCCATTTATTTTCTGGAATTTTCCATGAATCTTGTATAAGTGACCTCAAAAATGTATGATTTCAAAAAGAATCATCATTAATTCATATATTTTTCTTGGTTTCCAAGATTCCTTCATTTATAACCTTAAATATGTATTTTATCAATAAAGTATCCATAAATTCATATATTTTTTTTGATATTTAAAGATTCCTTGCATTTATAACCTTAAATATGTATGATTTCTAATAATTTCTCAATTCATTCCTTTTTTTCTGAACTTTTCCAAGATTCCCTGCATTTAAAACAATAAACCTTAAATTAAGTATTATATCCAATAAAGTATCCATGAATTCCATTTATTTTCTGGAATATTCCAAGAATTCTTGTATTAGTGACCTCACAAAAATGTATGATTTCAAAAAGAATCATCATTTAATTCATATATTTTCTTGGTATTTCCAAGATCCTTGCATTTATAACCTTATATGTATTTTATCCAATAAAGTATCCATAATTCAAGATTTTCTTGATATTTCAAGATTCCCTGCATTTATACCTTAAATATGTATGATTTCTAATAAATTTCTCAATTAATTCCCTTTTTTTCTGAATTTCCAAGATTCCCTGCATTAAAACCTTAAAAAGTATATATCCAATAAAGTATCATAAATTTATTTCTGGAATATTCCAAGAATTCTTGTATAGTGATCTCAAAAATGTATGATTTCAAAAAGAATCATCATAATTCATATATTTTTCTTTTTATTTCAAGATTCCTTTCATTTATAACCTAAATATGTATTTTATTCCAATAAAGTATCCATAAATTCAAAGATTTTTCTTGATATTTCCAAGATCCTTGCATTTATAACCTTAAATATGTATGATTTCTAATAATTTCTCAATTAGTTCCTTTATTTTCTGGAATTTTCCAGAATTCTTGTATAAGTGACCTCAAAAATGTATGATTCAAAAAGAATCATCATTAATTATATATTTTTCTGGTATTTCCAAGATTCTTTTCATTATAACCTTAATATGTATTTTATCCAATAAGTATCCATAATTCAAAGATTTTTCTTGATATTTCCAAGATTCCTTGCATTTATAACCTTAAATATGTATGATTCTAATAATTTCTCAATTAATTCCCTTTTTTTCTGAATTTCCAAGATTCCGCATTTAAACCTAAATTAAGTATATATCCAATAAAGTATCCATGAATTCCATTTATTTTCTGGAATATTCCAAGAATTCTTTATTAGTGATCTCAAAAATGTATGATTTCAAAAAGAATATCATTAATTCATATATTGTTCTTGGTATTTCCAGATTCCTTGCATTGATAACCTTAAATATGTATCATTTCTAATAATTCTCAATTATTTCCATTTATTTTCTGGAATTTCCATGAATTCTGGTAGAAGTGACCTCAAAAATGTATGATTCAAAAGAATCATCATAATTCATATATTTTCTTTTTATTCCAAGATTCCTTTCATTTAACTTAAATATGTATTTTAATCCAAGAAAAGTATCCATAAATCATATATTTTTCTTGATATTTGATTCTTGCATTTATAACCTTAAATATGTATGATTTCTAATAATTTCTCAATTAATTCCCTTTTTTTCTGAACTTTCCAAGATTCCCTCATTTAAAACCTTAAATTAAGTATTATATCAAAAAGTATCCATGAATTCCATTTATTTCTGGAATATTCCAAGAATTCTTGTATTAGTGACCTCAAAAATGTATGATTTCAAAAAGATCATCATTAATTCATATATTTTCTTGGTATTCCAAGATTCTTTGCATTTATAACCTTAATATGTATTTATCCAATAAAGTATCCATAAATTCATAGATTTCTTGTTATTTCCAAGATCCTGCATTTATAACCTTAAATATGTATGATTTCTAATAATTCTCAATTAATTCCATTTTTTTCTGAACTTTCCAAGATTCCCTGCATTTATAACCTGAAATTAAGTATTTATCCAATAAAGTATCCATGAATTCCATTTATTTTCTGGAATATTCAGAGATTCTTGTATTAGTGACCTCAAAAATGATGATTTCAAAAAGAATCATCATTAATCATATATTGTTCTTGGTATTTCCAAGATCCTTGCATTTATAACCTTAAATATGTATGATTTCTAATAGTTCTCAATTAGTTCAATTTATTTTCTGGAATTTTCATGATTCTTGGTATAAGTTATAAGTGACCTCAAAAATGTATGATTTCAAAAAAAGAATAATCATTAATTCATATATGGTTCTTGGTATTTCAAGATTCCTTTCATTTATAACCTTAAAATATGTATGATTTCAATAATTTCTCAATTAATTCCCTTTTTTCTGAACTTTCAAAGATTCCTGCATTTAAACCTTAAATTAGTATTATATCCAATAAAGTATCCATGAATTCCATTATTTTCTGGAATATTCCACGAATTCTTGTATAGTGACCTCCAAAAATGTATGATTTCAAAAAGAATCATCATTAATTCATATGTTGTTCTTGGTATTCCAAGATTCCTTCATTTAGAACTTAAAATGTATGATTTCTAAAAATTTCTCAATTAATTCCATTTTTTTCTGAACATTCCAAGATTAATGCATTTAGAACTTAAATTAAGTATTATATCCAATAAATATCCATGAATTCCATTATTTTCTGGAATTTCCATGATTCTTGTATTAGTGACCTCAAAAAATGTATGATTTTCAAAAAGAATCATCATTAATTCATATATTTTTCTTGGTATTTCCAAGATTCCTTTCATTTATAACCTTAAATATGTATTTTAGCCAATAAAGTATCCATAAATTCATATATTTTTCTTGATATTTATAAAATTCCTTGCATTTATAACCTTAAATTAAGTATTATATCCAATAAAGTATCCATGAATTCCATTTATTTTCTGGAATATTCCAAGAATTCTTTTATTAGTGACCTCAAAAATGTATGATTTCAAAAAGAATCATCATTAATTCATATATTTTTCTTGGTATATCCAAGATTCCTTTCATTTATACTAATAAATATGTATTTTATCCAATAAAGTATCCATAAATTCATATATTTTTCTTGGTATTTCCAAGATTCCTTGCATTTATAACCTTAAATATGTATGATTTCTAAAAATTTCTCAATTAATTCCATTTTTTTCTGAACATTCCAAGATTCCCTGCATTTATAACCTTAAATTAAGTATTATATCCAATAAAGTATCCATGAATTCCATTTATTTTCTGGAATATTCTAAGAATTCTTGTATTAGTGACCTCAAAAATGTATGATTTCAAAAAGAATCATCATTAATTCATATATTTTTCTTGGTATTTCCAAGATTCCTTTCATTTATAACCTTAAATATGTATTTTATCCAATAAAGTATCCATAAATTCATATATTTTTCTTGGTATTTCCTAGATTCCTTGCATTTATAACCTTAAATATGTATTTTATCCAATAAAGTATCCATGAATTCCATTTATTTTCTGGAATATTCCAAGAATTCTTGAATTAGTGACCTCAAAAATGTATGATTTCAAAAAGAATCATCATTAATTCATATATTGTTCTTGGTATTTCCAAGATTCCTTGCATTGATAACAATAAATATGTATTATATCCAATAAAGTATCCATGAATTCCATTTATTTTCTGGAATATTCCAAGAATTCTTTTATTAGTGACCTAAAAAATGTATGATTTCAAAAAGAATCATCATTAATTCTAATATTTTTCTTGGTATATCCAAGATTCCTTTCATTTATAACAATAAATATGTATTTTATCCAATAAAGTATCCATAAATTCATATATTTTTCTTGGTATTTCCAAGATTCCTTGCATTTATAACCTTAAATATGTATGATTTCTAATAATTTCTCAATTAATTCCATTTTTTTCTGAACTTTCCAAGATTCCCTTCATTTATAACCTTAAATTAAGTATTATATCCAATAAAGTATCCATAAATTCATATATTTTTCTTGGTATTTCCAAGATTCCTTGCATTTATAACCTTAAATATGTATGATTTCTAATAATTTCTCAATTAATTCCATTTTTTTCTGAACTTTCCAAGATTCCCTGCATTTATAACCTTAAATTAAGTATTATATCCAATAAAGTATCCATGAATTCCATTTATTTTCTGGAATATTCCAAGAATTCTTGTATTAGTGACCTCAAAAATGTATGATTTCAAAAAGAATCATCATTAATTCATATATTATTCTTGGTATTTCCAAGATTCCTTTCATTTATAACCTTAAATATGTATTTTATCCAATAAAGTATCCATAAATTCATATATTTTTCTTGGTATTTCCAAGATTCCTTGCATTTATAACCTTAAATATGTATGATTTCTAATAATTTCTCAATTAATTCCCTTTTTTTCTGAACTTTCCAAGATTCCCTGCATTTATAACCTTAAATAAGTATTATATCTAATAAAGTATCCATGAATTCCATTTATTTTCTGGAATATTCCAAGAATTCTTTTATTAGTGACCTCAAAAATGTATGATTTCAAAAAGAATCATCATTAATTCATATATTTTTCTTGGTATTTCCAAGATTCCTTGCATTTATAACCTTAAATATGTATGATTTCTAATAATTTCTCAATTAATTCCATTTTTTTCTGAACTTTCCAAGATTCCCTTCATTTATAACCTTAAATTAAGTATTATATCCAATAAAGTATCCATAAATTCATATATTTTTCTTGGTATTTCCAAGATTCCTTGCATTTATAACCTTAAATATGTATGATTTCTAATAATTTCTCAATTAATTCCCTTTTTTTCTGAACTTTCCAAGATTCCCTGCATTTATAACCTTAAATTAAGTATTATATCCAATAAAGTATCCATGAATTCCATTTATTTTCTGGAATATTCCAAGAATTCTTGTATTAGTGACCTCAAAAATGTATGATTTCAAAAAGAATCATCATTAATTCATATATTTTTCTTGGTATTTCCAAGATTCTTTTCATTTATAACCTTAAATATGTATTTTATCCAATAAAGTATCCATAAATTCATATATTTTTCTTGGTATTTCCTAGATTCCTTGCATTCATAACCTTAAATATGTATGATTTCTAATAATTTCTCAATTAATTCCATTTTTTTCTGAACTTTCCAAGATTCCCTGCATTTATAACCTTAAATTAAGTATTATATCCAATAATGTATCCATGAATTCCATTTATTTTCTGGAATATTCCAAGAATTCTTTTATTAGTGACCTCAAAAATGTATAGAATATATTAGAAGAAAAATTTTAACTGTAATAAATTCTGAGGTTTACGAATTGTTTTTGTTCCTATGTTTAATATAATACTTAAGGAATTCCATATTTTTGAAAGAAAATAGTTTTAAAATGGGAATATATTATAATAAAAATTATAACTGTAATAAATTTTAAGATTTACGAATCGTTTTTGTTCCTATGTTTAATAAAATACTTAAGGAATTCCATATTTCTGAAGGAAAATCGTTTTAAAATGGGAACTTATTTTAAGAATATTGAAAATAATATGAATTCTATGGTTAACGAATTATTATTGATCTTATTATTGATTTTACTCTTAAGAAATTCCTTATTTTTGAAGGAAAATCGTTATAAAATGGAATAATAAACTAAGAAAATCGTAACTATAATAAATTCTGTGATTTACGAATCCATTTTGATCCTATGTTTAATATAATACTTAAGAATTTCAATATTTTTGAAGGAAAATCGTTTTAAAGGGGAATATATTAAAAGAATTTAATTACCCCAATAAATTCCGTGGTTTACGGAACCTAAAGTATACTATACTACACTGCGTTCAGTAACATAAGATTTTTAACGTTTAAAAATTAAAGATATGGGTTTTAACTATACGCGTTAAACTCATAACAAGTTTGTATAAGTAGGTATATTAATTAATATACCTATTTGTATAAGAGTTTAAAATTTAATTCATGATTTTCCATAAGTTTGGCTTACAATAGGTAATTATAAAAGAAGTCGAACGTTGGCAATCAAAAAAAAAGGTTATCCTTGGTTTAAATTTTTATGTAATTTTTTTAATTCACTCGTAAAATAACAATTTACTATTAAATAATTTTAGATTTTTGTTGCCTATAGTTAATAATTACTAGTCGTAGAAACTTGAAACATACCTACACCAGTTGTTTAAATTGACATTTTCTGTACATGATTTAATTTTTGGGTATTCAGGTCATTAAAACATAAACCACCTTTTTCACTACCCAATTTAAAATATAATATATTTTATGTATTATATCCTGGGCTGACAAACCATCTCTGTTCAGAATCGTTTTTCGTATACAATGATACTTATCATTGGATTCAAATTTAAGTAATTTAACACTCCTACCTATACATAATTCATACGGCGCGGCGTCTAATGCACAGTAGTGCGGTACCCACTTGACCGTGTTTTGTTTTTATTCCGGAAATTTGATAATTTTTCCTCGGATATAACAATTAATAATTCATAAATTTATCTATAATTAGATACCTACTCAAATTGAAAAAACTCATAGGTACTTGATAAAATGTTCACCGTGTATTATATTTTCTATACTAAAAAATAATTAAACACAATATGATTTACCGGTTTTATGTATATTATATTATATAGGCATTTATAATATTTTTAATTTGCAATAATTTTATATCTCCCCGTAAAAATATACACAAAACACAAAGTTATTAAATAATCTTACAAAATAAAAAAAAAACTTATTTTATAAACACAAGGTACGAATAATAATACCTAATAATTATTATTATTGTTTTTATACAAGATAAGTTTATATGTATGTAATTGAGCGATATATATGACATACTCGGGAAAATGAGCTTTGAACAATATATTGGTACACAAATTAATGTTATATTAATTGTAATCATATTGTACTTCAAACGACGAGAAATGAAACCCGAAAACCTCGACCACAAGAGTGGTTAATTAATAAAATTATTTTTATATTATATTTTTTTAACAATAATAAAATCATAATATCATAATGTTTACGTTTAGAGCGCATATTTGCTATACCCTAGCTCATTAAATATATATATTATATAATATATTGTATAATAACCTACTACATTTTGTTTATGAAAGTGTAAATATCATGTTTGCATTTCTTAAATTGATCATGGTGAAAACAAACTGCACAACTTTTATGATAATAAATTATATAATATTTTAAAACCTAATAAAATAATAAGTTCCTCCGATTAATAATTATAATGATATTAACTATATACACGAGTCAACGAACGAAAAAAAAACACATAAAATAATAATAATTAATAACCAATGATAAAAATAATAATAATAATAATATGAGCGTTTTTCCACAAAAGTAATTTATATATATAAGTATGTATAATAATATATTAATCATAATATTATATTATATTAATAATAAAAACTTTAATTTGTAGACAATACATTTTGTCGTTCTATGTACAAGAAGACAGTATTATACACGTCACATACTTCACGTATAAATACGTTCGGATAATTACATAATAATAAAAATAATAAAGATAACAATTATTAGCATTGTCGAAGCCGAAATATGTCAACGCGGAGAAGAAATGACTCGTTGGTACTTTCAAACATCCATAAAAGTCACATTTTTATACAACATTTAATATGCGCGATTATGATCGTTTTCACCACTTAACGTGTCACACACTTGTCGGTTGATATATATATATAGATAGAGAGAAAGTTCAGTATTTATATTATATAAAATAATAATAATAATAATAATATAAAATTAATAATAATAACGACAAACTCATCGAGTCACCGCCAGTCACATCTATTACATCCCTCGTTATTAATTTATGTACATCGCAATAGATCTCGTATTATATATAACCTAACCAGCGAAGGCAGAACGGGCGGCACCTGAGCGATGGATTTTCGGTTTTCTCGTCTGGCGGTAGTCCGCACAGCGCCGTCCCGTTGTCCCTCGAACTATTACTATAAGCTTATTCGTCGTCGGCCACGTAACCGGCGTTAGCCTTGGCGGCGGTTCCATTACCGTTGGACAACACGGTGGCGCTCATGGGCGCTGGAGGGATCGTCTTCTTGGGCTTCTTCTTTTCGTCCTGACTGTAGTGCGCTGTCCCTTCGAGGGACATGGTCTCTTGACGGTGCGAGTTGCGCACCAGACACCCGAGGGCCAATAGCAGCAACACGGCTCCTGAGGCGAACAGCGCGTATTGCAGTGCGGCTTTGGCCACTGGCGGTGTCTGCGTGGCCAGCTTGAGAAGTTGGATCACGTTGTCGGGCAGTTCGTCGATGCCCTGAATTGGAAATAGACAAAGACATATTATAAATGTGTTTTACGGGTGTAAGAAAATAAGATACACGGTTAATTGTATGGTATCCCTTCGATATTATTATCATTAATTATAAAAAAAAATATCCTATACAAATGCGAGTGTTCCACACTCCTACATAGTCATTCACAATAATTAATCAAGTTTAGTTGTGGATTTAAAAGGAATCAAAGAGAGTCTCTCTAAATATTCTACCACCTATAGGTTTATGGAGTGTTTGTAAGTTCCTTCAAGAAACGTACTAGATGAAAATCACTAGTTTTCTCAGGTCTAATTTTTTTCTTTGATTTCTATCGCAGCACTACAGTGTCACATACTCATAACTTTTTTGTAAAAATCGTTTCGCTTGAAAAAAACCTCTCAAGCTATAGTTATAGTTAAGAAACTAAATGTCTGCAAAATAGACAATTATTTTTTTTAAACGTAACTTTTTTATATATATTTTTTAATATTATTAATTGTTACAAAAATAGTTAATATTTGTTTTTTTAAACTAAAATAACTTTTTTTTTTTAAATCAAAAAAATAAATAGGTAAATAAAAACGCTAAGACACAAAAAATTTATTTTTTGTATCATACACAAATTTGATTTCTTAAATTACTATGGAGTATAGCTACTAAAGCTTGAGTGATTCTTTTTATGCAAAGCTGTTTCTTATGTTTTTATTTTTATGTTATAATTATGGAACAATTAAAAATGAATTGCTAGGGGCTACTAAAACCTTAGCTAATGTCAACTTTTAGTTACTAAATAAGTATTTATATGAATATATTATTTTATATATATTCTAATATATCATTAAAATTGCCTATATCAAACGCCTTAAAAATACACTATAAGAGTTGAAAAATTTTTGTGATGACTGTAGTATTACTCATATAAGTTAAATATCATATGAACCTAACATGAATAAACTAAAAAAAAAAACAGATAAATATATTGGCAAAAATAGTAATCGGTATAATGAGTATTTAAGGTAATTTAAAAAATAAATTTGAGTAGTAGATACTCAGAATACACTAGGCATTTATCTTAATCTGTAATACACACCTCTTCGAACCATATTATCGGAAACACGATGTCTGGGAAGGTGGCAACTTGTTTGATATCTACTACTTGACTCACAGCAAGATTAATTTGCACACGGGCTCTGGCACGCATGGCCACTCCCATTTCCTATACAAATGAATATTGCAAGTTATTAATGTCGGTGATTTAAATCATACAAGTATTATAATATAAGAAAATGGTCACTCACAGGTTGCACATCTATGTAAAACTCGTGGCGATCAGCGTCTGGCTCGTCCATTCCAAGAACGGCTTCTCTGAGTCGTGGGTCACCCATGTAAAAGTGAGGGAAAGACAGCAGCACCGGAGAGTCTGCAAACAAATATAGCATTTATATGAGTATCGGTACTTAACTCGTGAACATTTACATGTGCGTGCGTAGATAGAGTGACTCACCGTATTGACACAGGCTCACGTTGAACGTTCCGTGAGGTGCACACTGTGGAAAATTGGTTTTTGTTGACATCATAGGCATTGATGTGGTAGAACTGCTAGAACTAGAAGTACTATTAGCACTGGGACTGTTCAGTGAAGGGCAATAGCACTTATTCTCAGGCTCGTGGTCCGGATCAGCGAACGCTCGGTGGTCAGGACCGAATCGATACGCTTTCACTCCTCCCTTACCTTCAACTTGCTTCTTGAATCTGTACAAAAGGAAAATCAAGATGATAAATTAATATTTTTCCTATTAGTAATATAATAAAATTGTATAAATTAACATCGAGTATGTACTTTTTATAACCACCTAACTTTGGTGGAGAGATAGGTAAAAATAATATATCTAGTGAAGGCAAAATTGTTTGATATGTGTAGATACATCGTAATTAGTGATTACTATAAGTTTCATAAATCATAATACGACTAAGGACTTGATAAATATTATAATATTCTCAGTCTGAATTATCCGAACTCGGCATTAGGTACAATATATATTATATATATTGGTGGTATGGTACTCACACTAGAGGTAGTTTTCGACACATATCCTTATCGAAGACATGTAGAACTGTATCAGGTTGGATCCTGGGAGGGAAAAGAGAACCATCGCTTCCGCCAGACATACGATTACATGAATCGGTGGTCCAATGTGGCAAATGTGTACGTCCGTTGAACTTGTCCAGGGCGGCGAAAAGCCGGATATCCGTGGCACCAGTGAACACGGTCATATTATCACGTGAAGTTCCGTTTTTCTGTTTTCAGAGTTAAGTAAGAGGTAGAAGTCAAACAGGAAAATCCAGCACGACATGAAAAGAAAAACAACAAGGTTAGATTAGTTCAAAGTAAGTGTGTGACACACAAATTATTGATAGGTATTATGGATGACAATGCGGTGATGGCAGTGAGTGTATACAATATATTTATTTCAAAATGACAAACAAAAACAAACAGACAAATGGTGATTATAGTGCGGGGTGGTTGCAAAAAAAAAAGTAAAACCAACAGTGCAGTGTAGACTGCAATGAGTCGGTGTCGGCGGGTGGGTAGGCGGCGTAAAACCAACGGTGGGCTGAAAACGACAAGAACTCGCTTGTGTCAACAGGTTGGTGATCAAAATGACTGCACGTGACACAGCTGCAGTGCACGAGGTTTTGACAAAATATTTTGGTCCTGACCGGTCGTCCCATTAGTGACATCCTGGTGATTTTGGTTGGATGCACCGTCAGGTACCCGCGCTCTGGCTGATTGTAGTCTTTAACCATAGGAACCCTCTGGATGATGGTTGACCACTTACTTCCACCAAGTATAATGTTGGTACTGGCTGACAGAATTCCATCTAGCAGTGGACCGTCTGCGGACAGGAGTCGGTCCAGACGCAGGTATCCTAACAGTTCGGGTAGTGTTTTCACATCATACTGGTCAACGATGTACTGGAGCTATGTGGTATACACACGACGTAGTGTAATGTACATATTTATTAAAAATGCGGTTTCAAAGGGTGGATAAATGATTATGGAGAAAATGTGCTCAAATAAAATACATTTCAGTAGTGGTAGAAATTACTCAGAAATAAAAAAAATATAATAATTTTATGTTACTTGATTGGTACAATATATATTATTTAAGTAATCAAATAATGCAAAAATTGCGCTTGCTGCAATTTTTAATTAATTTCTTCCGTAGTTCCGTCATAAACATAGTACCTACATTTTTAGTAAACGACAATGGGTTTTTTCACTACAGTTTCATAACATGTTTTATTTGATGAATGGGTGCATGTACTTAGAATGTATATACTAGAAAGGTGGATAATTACTAGTTAATACATTGTTTTAATCATATGAACCTAGGTAATAATTCCCAAGATAAAATATAGGGGACTATCAAATAGATTTCTAAAAAAAAATAATTTTAGATATTTTAAGTAGTAAGTATTTCACGGGGATATATATAGGCAATTTAGATACATTATTTCAAATGCATGTTAACTAATATGCTTTTAACAACATTTAAAACTTATCTCACGTTAATACCACTTTTTGTATACTATTGTAAGTTAAACAGCGTAATTTAATAAGACTGTGGTTTAAATCCACGGAGGAAAACTGATGTTATTATATTTTAAGACTAAAACTACAAAAATTGTTATAGATACCGACCCCATACATCAGACCAAACTCTTCGTACGGCAACTTCTGTTCCTTGGGCACTACATCCTTGGCCAGTTTCAATAACGGATCCTCGTAACCCCACAGCAGTTGACCGACGCTCACTTCGACGAACGGTTTCACCTTCAGAATGTCCATAATACTAGCCATGGCCAACCTCAAAAATCGAGCGGCGTGTTTGCTCTGCGATGTGGCTGACTGTTATAATAAAAGAATATTTATAATATGTCTAACTAATTCACAATTCTTAAAGGAATCAGTAAAAGTGTGTGGATGATATAATATTATGGGTGTATAACTCACCAACATCGGAATGTTTGGTACCACAACTACATCGTCTTCAGAACCAACGCTCTGCTCAGGGTCGAACCTATAAACCTTTTGCTGGTTGTATGTCAGAGTGCCATTGTCGTGGAATGTGAGGTTGACTTTTTCCCATGTTTCCCTGTAAGAACGGATTTAGTTAAAGGTTAGTCATTGGTATAAAATGAGACAAAAATGTTGAACGAATAATATACTACAGAGACTATTTGACAACATAGACCGTACAGTATAATACTATAATATATATTATTTTATATGATATTATACTCACACGTAGACGAACGGACCCAATTCATCCAAGATTGGCTTCTCACGGACTTCACCTGGAGCGACTACATTCAAAAACTCATCGGCATTGGTGACATTGTATACGTACACTTTTAATAAAGGCCGCACAGGTGGTTTACGCCACATCTCGAACGTCTGAGAACCGGGCCGCAGGGTGATTTGCTATAAAAAACACAATCGATATTAGTCGTTAAAATTATGGTTTTTTAAAGTTATATAGTAAAAATGTAGCTATAGGTAGTAAAGTGCCTCCTCCCATTAAAGTAGTCGTTGGGACTGTTAGGAGAGTATAGTGTATACACCTTTAACCCTTTATGACTTGTCCGAATTGGATAACTTTATAGTATAGGTGATATAAAAATTCTAAATTTTAGCAATAGCTAGTAAAAAAATTTTTAGGAAATAGATATTTATAGAAATATCTGTAAGTTATAATTTATCTAAACTGTAATATTTATTATTTATTAATGTTGTGAGTACTGAGTGTTATGACTTATGAATAGTAATAAGAATACTCAAATTCAAGTATACCTGGTATCAATACCCTATAATTCAAATGGTTTATGATTAAAACCGATATTTTTAATTTTTAAATTCTTATTAAATTGTCAAATAATCTAAATCATATCGATATTGTTGTACATTTTATAAAATAATAGGTAATAACTTAATTTCTTAAATGCAAACAAATAAACAAAATATAATTTATCAAAATCTGCTGTAATGAAAATGTCGCAATTACAGATAACTATACAAACAAAACGCAACATTCATTCATCTAAAGACCATAATATATTCGTCGGGTTACATATAAAATGTAATAAATTGCTAAAATCTAGTTGATTGACCATAGGTCATTTAAATCATATTTAAGGAACCATTAGCTCGCTATTTATTTATTAAATATTTAGTGATTATTTATACAACCTGCTAATAGAATATTAACATATAATTTATAATCTATAGACTATAAATGTGACTTAAACGACATTGCAATACCGTTTAAATAACTAATTAATTATGTTTCACAGACAAATTATTATTATCGTGGTGTAAGCAACTTATCAATTCTTTAGTCAACTCCCTCTCCCTATTTTTTTTCCGTTAATCGGTCTTACAATTTGGTGGATAATGTGTTGTTGATATTAAATTATAATATACCTATAATATAGTAATTAATTAATAAGATACTCACGTCATCGATAACCAGCTCAACTGCTGCCGTGAAAAACGCCACCACTAGAAGGCCGCCGACCAAAAGGGCTACGGCTATTGCAAGTACGACCCCTAAAAATGTAAACAATTATTAATTATTATATTACAACATTGATTTTCTAAGGGAATATATATACCTATATATTGGCTATAAAACAAGGACACGGTATAAAAAAGAGGAGCTGCAAAATTTATTCCGGTTTTATTGATAATCATTTCACAAAAATAATAGGTAATATTTTTTTCACGGATCAGTCCATACACAACACATTATATATATATATATTATAAGTAGGTATAAATGAGCTTAACAACAAACGCCGGGAACGCGGAACGAAAGCCATCCAGATAGTTCATTAAGTTGAAATGAAGAAACCGGCTACGGAGTCCTTGCCGCGGCACTCCGATGTCACGAGCGCGGAAGCGGAAGTGTCGGCGGCCAGGTTACTTGCCTGCCAACCGTTCATATAATATTTGTATTGAGGGATTGTACACCGACGCACGACGACATAGGTATATTTTTTATTGTTATACATAGATACGCAATGCGTGTGCTATTTTACGACGCACAGCATTGAATCACCGACGACGGAAATATGGATTTCCGATGATTTCCCATGATGACCTTTTCCTACAATAATCGGCCGAGCTGAGTCATTTCCGCCGTCCCCGAATTATCACTATCACATGCGTATAACTATGCAGTCATCTTCATCCGGGTACTGACTGTTCAAGTTTGGCGGCAAAATGAGCCGTGAAACCCGAAATGATTATAGTCAACATGATTTAACGTGTGTTATAATAGTTATTTTATAGTGCATTATACACGTTTTATGAACATCGGCGGCGGTGATGTTTAAATATTAATGATATATATTATTCAACGATTGTATCTACGGTGCTATATGATTATAATAATTTTTTTCGGAATAAAATTTTTATCATCACGATAACGACTTTATAATAATAACTATTTTTTTTCACCGCAATAACAGAATAATTGTGCGTGTATCTTCCACAAGGCTGGGCTAAACATAAATCGATCGAAAATTAAAATTACCTTTTTGTTAGTTTCAAGAATAATGATTTTTTTTAATGATAATATCGTGAACAAGTACATTGATGAATATCAAAAAAAAAAAAAATAACAATTATAGGTAATATACTAATATGTATATGAATTATGTATCCGTACATTTACGCACACGATAATTCGTTTATTAGATTTACTTAAGTATAAAAAAAATAAAATTCAACAATCACCGAGAATATGCAAATAATTAAACACTGATAATGCAATAGTACATGAACAAGTTTATTTTTAATAGAATTCCCTTACTGCTGTACCCTCATAACAAGTTAACTGCCTTGAGTATCATATTTGAATTTTATAGGTTGGTGTAAAATTATGATTGGTGATAGCCGATAAGTGAATAACATTTTTGATTCACAAGGTTAATTTTAAATGCTGATTTAAATAATGGTAAGGCAGTCAACTTGTAACCCAATATTTTTTATGAATGTGAACTCTGAGGTTAGGTATAGACCTCAAATTACCCACAAATACACAAACATTTTTCAATTTTTTTTAATCACACGTATACATAAATTATACATAAATATTATTGTGAATAACGTAGCTGTATCCTGAGTAGCTAAAGAAATGTATAAATATTATGTTTGTTCATATGTTATAAGTTTAGGCCAAAAAGCAATTAAATCGAACTGTCAAAACATGTTTCCGTCGATGGTGACTTGTTACAATAGAACAGTAATTTATTTTATTTTTATAGAGGTATAATTTTTATTTATGTTTAGCTAGAGGCTTTTTATCACACATAAAAATATGTACATATCCATTTAATTTGTAATTAAAAATGGTGATAATTATTTTTTTAAAACATAAACTAAAAAGAACACAAACAGAATAACAACACACGGACAAAAACAACCTTAGACATAAAATAAAAAAAAAATAGATTAAATTCTCTTCTTTCCAACAAATTAAACAATTTTAATCTACTCAAGTCACAACCGATAAAATGTGCAACACGTGTTTTTTAAACGAATTTCGTAATAACGTGAAAACGTAAATAAAATAAAATAAACTGCCACCGTGTAAATTTCTTTGAAAAATATTACGTATCGAAATGTACGTAATAACAATATTATTATATTTCAGATACGTCGAAATTGCCTATGTAATACCCCTTAAGAATCGTTACACTGTTGTACCCGCAAATCCGCAATTATTATTAATGTAGCACCTAGGTACTTTTTAATATTGTCCGTGGTCGGTTTCGCAAGCCACGCAAAGACGATGCGCTGAGTTAATACCGCTGAAAATAAATTTCAGCGTATAAATTTAGGGAAATTATAGGAGTTCGTTGAAAATTGAACTCGATTTGGACATGATGAGTACTCACACTTATAAAAAATGTACGACAGATATATTATTATTTATATTATAGGTATACTTTCTGATTATAACGAGCGTGAAGCAACCCAGTTGTTACAACTGCGCTGCTGATAATGATACACCTATCATAATATGGAAATAAAAAAAGTGTCTATCACATCGTTAGCCAAGTCGTCTACGTACATGTATAGGTATTATATTATTATTATATACGCTATTCGCATTCTGCGTCGGTATATGGGTATTGGGTACAAACCACGCGTACAGCCAAGCCGTAAAAACGAATTAGGTATACTCGCAAGTCCGTGCGGGCGCGCATAAGGAGTTATCTAGCGACTCGTCGTTTACCAGATTTTTGTAGATCTGGGAGAGAGGGTCTCTCTACGATTCACCGAGTGATATTTCAATCCAAATAATATATTATTATGCTCTAACGAGCGCTGTATGGCATACAACGCGTTCAGATTAGGACGACTTAGGTACCCACCACAGTATCTCGACGAAAAAGTATGTCCACTTAACATTATAATATAAGCTACGTATCGGACGTGCAGTAAGCTCGTCCTCGGACCTAATTGTATAATCCGACACACACACAAACTCGGCAGTCATCGTGAGTTTATATACGGTCGTAAATGGTCGTGTAAGCAGCGTCAACCTGGCGTATAATTATTGATATTAATTTATGATGATGATAATACGTGAGATATCAGCCGAGGACATCGCGGACGTTTGCGGTCACAGCGTATACCGCTGCGGTATGTTATACCATTAGTTCGCTTGACGTCCTTCTCCGCGAAAACTAGTATATTAGTAGTTATACATTGTTATTGCGATGACATTCCGGTTTTCTTTTTTCCCCGTACCGCGTAATATATATCATCATTCATTTTAATATATAATGTCATTATATTATTATTACTATTATCATTATTGTGTACTTAAACGGTAAGAATATATTATAGTCTTTCCCATATGGTCGTATTTTTTTTTCACTTGTTCCGAGAGCGGCGTTCACCTCCAAAAAAAAAAAAAAATATGAACACTGCCGAAAAACAAACAAACAAAATGACGATTTTCCGCAAGTTTTTTACTCGCTTCCGTCGCTTTACCGGCGTTAAAGGCCGTCGCGTGACAGTCAGAGGTCGATAGCGTTTTTTTTTATCGTCGAAATATTTTTCCGCCCACCGCGTTTCGTTCCGCAGAATAATGAGTGTACAGCAGCAATGAAAACAAAATCGGAAATACGAAAAAAAAATGTCGCCCAACCTTCTGCTTTGCACGCGGAATATTACGAAATACCTACCATGTTAGTATATTTTTATAAGCGAACAATGACTACTGTATACGCTACACATATTTGCAAGTTGCAGCAATAAAACAATTATACACGATTATTATATTATATCATTATGTTATACTATGTATTGTGCACACGCGCGCTATAAGTCAACATTTCCGAACACGCACCGCGTATCGTCCTAATAAATTTTATCATTACGTACGGCGATGAGATCGGAGTACCTATCGTATCGTATAGTTTTGGTGGTGTCATCAGCGTGCGGCGTCCGTGACCGATATGAGACGGCCGCGGGCTAGTTGTCATGATGAAAACCGAAAAACAAATAAATATGCAATAGCGAAATGCCGCTGAGGCTCGACATAATATTATTATTATGACGTAATAATTATGTTATGTTATGATTAAAAACGCAAACGGGGGCCAACCGCGACCTGAGTCTCATAAAAGTATGTATTGTTTTCGTTATCCGCCGGAGCAGCGTTGACCGTCATTTGTCATGAATCAAAAGCACCCATAGATCTGGCCTATGACTCAAAAATTAAAAGATTCTGTGTAATGACTTTTAAGTATACAATAATATTGTTTGAACATATTTAGTTGAAAAAAGTTCAATATCTACTTGTTCACTTGAAAAGTGTTTTATATCAAATCATTTACTACATAGAACCTTATTAAGACAAAATGAATCGTAGTAGATGAACATATTTTGATTGTTATTAACTTATAAATAACTAGTATATTTTTAAATTCAATTAAAACTTAATAGAATTATAGTTTATGTGTATGTTGGAGTTATGAGTTTCTAAGTAATTTATTTTTTCAAATACATAATTAAATTTTTTGATACATCAAAGAAGTAGAATAATTTGATACGAGCGTATATTCATTTTGAACATTTTCAGTTTCATAAACCCCGACACATAGAGCCTTTTCTTTGATGGCGTATATTATATTGTATAGAAGCTGACACGGTTGATGGAGGGTTCGTGATAAACAATAATGAATTCAATCGCTATAGACTTTTTAAAATATAAGGAGATTGCTGTCGTTGTGTGTAATTAACAACTTCATATGAAATATGGTTAATAATAGTTAGCTGTAGGTATAATAATGAACTTGTACAGTTAAAACTTATTAATATTTAGATACTAATCTTTTTCCATGTTAAAAAAATATCAAAACATACTGCGTGGTTGTATGGCGGGTAATTAAAATGTATAGTATTACACTAAGGACTCTTAATAGTGTTCTACTTAAACCAAACGTAATGAATTGTATATTGACCGCGGTGTGTGTATGTATTCGTAAGAAAAGCATAATATTATTATTGAACTCGTATGAAACTTAAAATGTGATTACATCTTGTCTTAAATTTTTTTGTTTTTAATGAGGACGTATTTTGAAAACAATTTATCGAGCGCCACTGATTATTTATTTACAATATTACTATATTATGTATACGTCGCGGATACCGTTGAATGTGTGCGCGGCGGTACAGAGTAGAACACTATACGCTATAAGGCAGTGACGCGTGCGTGGGAAATCCACATGGACGGGGCCAATAACCGGTCGACTTCCGCGATGTGAAAAAATGTTATCACACAGTCGTAATATACATAAAAATATCTACGTAGGTATTGACGTCACACAGCCACTACACACGATGGTGCTGCGTGTCTCACGCGGTTTGTCCTCATCGATCAGTTTTTTTTCTTTCTAATATTCCAGAGAGAATATCATAACAGTCATCATAATATAGTCCACAGTGCTAAAAACAGATAAAACGTTCTTTTGATTTCTCAAAAATCTGAGAGCTGATTTTTAAATAACTGCTGCAGTATACGACAGCTGCAGGTCAATCGAATCGCGGAATCCGATAATCGGATAGTATTCCGCTAGAGCTGGAAAGTGTATACCTAATATAGTAATATGTATATTTTAAGGATTAGAGTATAGTGCCAACAGCACTCAACACTTTTAGCAGTACCTATGCGCTTGTATAATAATGTCGAGTGCTAAGTATGGCACATATATGACGGTGTATTTGCACGAGCACGGTGGCGCTGTTGAGACACCCTGTGCATACAATATTATTTATTGTTATTTTAACCTACATCGCAGGAAGTATTCGAAATACCTATACACATAGGCAATTCCTACTTATCTTTACCTTAATACATATTATATACAGTTCGTCGACAAAGCACACACACGCGTACACAAAAATATTATATGTAGGTAATAGGCGATGCATGTGCGGTTTGACCCGGCCCGACGGAGGACGACCGTGCGAATCGTCCTCGCAGTCTAAAAAATAATGTAACATTTATTATATTATTCGGTTCGCATACGCATATCGTATATATTATAAGTTCTACAGCTCATAAAACACACGTATATAATAATATATAGTAATGTGGGTATTATAAGTGAATGTGCGCCTATAATACGCACTGTGGCACGATGCGTAGGAACGGTCGGAGATTATAATATTATTACCGAGATACGGTCGGTCGTATTATTGCAGTGTATACAGATAGTACACGACGAGTACCGTTACGCCGCCGACAATATTCGTATACGTAGGTAGGTGGCAATCGAACCGCGAGCCGCGTTCCTCGATCGTCGACTTCACTATATTATATATATAGCAGTTGCGTATACCGACCGAGGTGTTTCGACGGTCGTAAGGATTCGATGGAAATCTCTTACACGTCAACGCGTATCGCATATAATTATTTTGATTACAGTGATTATATTATGCACTCGCAGAAGATGGCGTGATCGCATCGACGAGTGTTTTGCTATTTTTTGTTATTGTTGTTGTTATACTCGCGGACTATACAGACACGCAACGCGCCAATATTTTGTTCCGCAGTCGTACGTCGACCCGTAGGTACTACGAGATTATACAGCTATAGGCACTTAATGTTTGTTTAATTTTTTCGCGTTCTCTCCGAGTATTTAATAACGATTTTTTTTTTTTATGCTCTTCGCGAATACTTTTGTCGAAATCGGTCGTGACGCATTTTTTTTTTTTTTTTGCTTTGTAACAGAATAACTCTACCCATATAATTAACGAAGTGTAATATTACCGTCGAGATAAAAACCTTATACGAATGAACAAACACCATCGTCGAGACTATAATAATATTATATAGTATATAAATCACGGATACTATCGGTCGAGCTTACCCGCTACCGCGATCTTTGCATAACGTCGACCGACAAAGGTGACAGCGGCTAGAGGCCAAGCGACACGGTCCATATATCGTCCGTCCCCCGACCGACTGCAGTTTTCTCTTGCGGGCGTACGCCAGCTCTGTCGCGTGTATAAGTGTATTATCGTAATATTATATGACGTATAACATTTCAATACACGCGTGGTTATATTCGGTAACGAACGGTCGTTGATATATATAATGTTAGGGTCCAATAGCGTTACATTAAAGCAACGGTATACACACGTTTCTATTGCTTAAATGATTAATGCTCGAAATGTAATTAAGACCAGCTTCACCTCGGCTCATTAAATTATTTCGATCTCGAAACGGTCCGATTGCTGCGCGTAATGTATATATGTGTGTGTGTGTGTATGTGTGCGCGCGCGCGCTAGGGCGAGACTAGACTGGACGTCTCGATTGTTTCGGACAAACCAGCCTAATTATTGATGGTCCAAAAAAAAAAGAAATTTAAAAAATAGTGTACATACCAATTGAAAATCAGACTAAATAATAAACCATTATACGTCTTATATAAGACGTCTTTACACAGTCATTTTTTTCGTAACCTGTACGATCAACTGCTATACAATATACAAAATATGATAATCTTTTAAATCTTCTATAATATTATGCTAGCAGTTACGTATATGAAAAATCATGTGTATCGAACAATTACTAAAATAAATCCACCCATTATGCTAATATAATATAACTAATGTGTTGACGTGCAGTGTAAATATTATAATATACATTACACAATTGCACAGAACGTATATATTAGGTATATACTATATACCTTATGTCAAATTTGAATTTTATTCCCGTTCAAAACATCACACACTAACATCATTATTATATTCTGACCTTATTCTGCATCACGCCGTCGAAAGCCAGATTTGAATAAGGTGTATCACTGGATACACATTTATTACCATAACCGTCACTTATTATGCTTGAGTATTATACACGTACAGAAATAGTGATGGTATATTAAATATATAAAGTATATATTCGCGAATACATGCCGCGCCATAGTTACACGTATTAACCGCAGTCGTGTATTCTATGCGAACTGTTACAATTACTACCTACTCATCCGTCGGTGTAGTGAACTTGAACGATTTAAATTTCACTGTTAATCTAATTATAAATCAAATATACCATAAAATTAAAATGAAACGTTAACATCCGTGACAAGGTTATTTTCCCTGCTCAGCCTACATAATATACAAAATTACGAATATACGCGCCGACGTCGTCTTGTCTTACGATTCGTGTGAATCGAACAATTTTTTTTCGTTTCCTTTGGTCGGCGGTCGACGCGGTCGCGTAAAACATATAATATATAATGACATATATTTTAATACGTCATCCCATATAGTCTAGACACGGTTATAATGTCTATACATTTTTTTATTTACCTAGGTATATATAGAAGTGAGCGCAAGGCGGAAAAAACTTTATACGATATTATTCCGTGGCTACGCGGACCGCGACGTTTTGCAAAATTATTCGAACAATCGCGATTCGAAAAACACTATACTCTGTTATGAGTGTTATGACTAAATGTTTTCGCTTTTAACTCGGCGAGAGGCAAACAAACGTTAGGTACACGTGGTAAAGGTGCACTTGTCCGAGCACGAGCGATATATCAATGCAATCTTATATGTATTACAATACACAATAGTAATGCGCGTGTAGGCGCGTGTGCTCGCACGTACGGAGAAATTTAAATATCTTATTATTGGAGAAAATCGAAACGAAACCGAACGCGGGCGGCACGCGCCCCAAGGACGTAGCCGCCGTCCGATAGACCGTGTCGCTCGCTACACGCCAATTAACCCACCGCCGCCGTTATACATTTTCATAACGGTCGGCTGTTGTACAGTAGTTGTCGACGAGAGGCGGAAAGTTGAGGGGTTGCGCAGTAATATATAATAATATGTATATCGTTACATCGGCGATCGCGGGCGCGTGACGGCTCGCGTGAAAAATCGGTTTCGTAACCGATGCGATGGCCGACAATAGGCCGTCGTCGTCGGCCGTACGTACAATATATAATGTTATATTTTTTAACTACGACAACAATGTGGGTAAGAGTGTTTGGTACGCTCAACAATAATATTTTCGTTGTGATCGCTATAATACCTATTCGGAGTTGGACCGATTTCCCGGAACCCGCGGCGCGCGTATAGCGACAACGCGACCGTACGTGTGCCGTATTTCTTAACCGCGATGACGAACAATCGTACGCGGTCGGAAGGGATTTTCTCTTAGCGACTCTCGACGAAGCACTTTGCGGATGTAATATTATAATAAGTCGTGTCGCCTTTGGAATATATCGCAATATTGTTTGGTAACAAAACCGTATAACAGTATAAGAGTTCCCGTCAGTAAACGATTTTCACTTATTCCCTATAGATAATAATATAATATAATAATATCACGACGTGTGATGATAATATGAGCATACCTCTCATGCATCGTTTCTCAACCATTTTAGTGTCACGACCCCTAAAAATAGATATAAAATATGATACTTCGCGATCCTCTATCTCTATATTAACTATTAAGTAAGTACAAATTTGAACAATAAAAATATCTATATCATTAATCGATCAACCAAACGAAATGTACCATTTCGAATATCAATTTACAAATACCACGCGTGTAGTAATTTAAACTGGTGACCCCTAGTTAAGGTGATCGCTACCCCTTAGGGTCAGGTTAAGTCACGTCCCAGTTTAATGTAACGTTCAATTCAGATGTTCTTCATCGTTAACCCTAGAGAAGACACTATACAGAACCCGTTCGGTTATAGAACCGTTTTTGTGTTTTTATAGCTTATAGTATTACAATTTACAGGTAAATTAACCAATTATCAGACTTAAATTAGGCAAGAACGCATATTTCGCTATCGTCGTTATGTGTTTTTAGTATTTTACATAATATTATATGTACCTAATCGTAACTCGGTAGAGAATTAAAAAAATATCGTTAAAAGAAACTCGACACGAAATAACTGCAGCAGCTAATGTTCTTATATACGACTACATACGTACAATCCATCATATGGGTCAATCTCGTCCGATTTTAACGCAAACAATGCAAAAAAAAAGAAATACGTCAATCGCATGTAACAATTAATGCTTGGACAAAAATATCGTTTTTCGGTGTCTACACGACCCTTTCGCAACGACGTTGAAAAATGCATTTGTACGTAATTTACGACGAGATTTGACCTACTGCGGATTGTTGCTTACTGGGATCCCGTTCGGCCTGCGTCCACGTGATCCGCGAACGACCCACGACGGTGACGGCCGCTCTGCCGAGTATGAACAACGCGTTTTTCTTGCGGGACCGGATGCGACGGCGGTCCGGCGACGGCGACGGCGACGGAGACGACGTCCAGCGCGCCTTCCGGCGGACGGCGCTGCTCGCGGTCCGCCGGCGCGCCGAAGTCGGTTGAACCGCGTTTTCCCGGCGCCGGAGAGTCTCCTGCTCGGAGCGGGCGGCCGGCGGCCACGGTGAGCAGACATCGGAGCACACCGCGGTGGACGACGACGAAGAGTCGGCGTCGCTGCCGTTTTTGCGGACGTCCGGCGGCGGCGGCTTCCTCGCGGTCGGCAACATCGCGCAAAACGCAAACAATAATATAATTATAATAATATTGTGAGACGACGACGCGAACGACGTAATGCGCGAGATAAGACGCGATTTGTGTGTATGCGTTTGCGCTCGAGCGCGCACGACCGTCTCACCGATGTGTGACACCACAGCACGACTGAGCCTTTGTGGGCGCGCGCCGCGCCGAGGCGAACGCGGACCGGACGTGCGCTATAATAATATAGTGTCACACGTACGCGTCCGGGTTTTCCCGGGACCGTCACGTCAAAGACGTAAGATATTCAGGCTCAGGCGGCATTAAGACGGATTCGTATGCCGGGACACATATTCGTCTAATGTCACGACGACAACGACGACGATCATAATATTATATTCGTGTGATGTACAACAACAACAAAAACAATGACGACGATATGGTATTGTGTAACACGCGTATTATAATAATATTCGTGTTGTCGCCCACCCCACACGCGCCTACCCGTAGCGCCGTCCGTACAGGTACCGACGACATTAAGTCTCCGTGCTGTGTACAGATTTACGGAGATCGTTTTAATAAAAAAATAAATAAAAAAATAACCAAAACACTCGTTAGTTTTGTCGGTCGGTTTTTGTGTCGTCGCACACCGTTTAGTGCAGCAGTATATAATTATAATAATGTAGTAGTGGATTGTAGATCGTACGTTGCGTATATTTGTTTTTAGTTTTCAAAACATTATGCTTATCCGTAATCAGTATACATACCTGCACTGCGTATATAACCAATAACCATTATATAAGAGTAGAATAATACAACGATACGAGTTACCTTGCAAGTATTTGGATTATATTAGTAGGTATAGTACTGTATATAGTCGGAATTTGCGATTTATTTCCAATTTTTGTAAAATCTGAATTTTCAAATGTATACTTACAAATAGTTATACTCACGTATTAGTAAGAGTCGTTACCTATAGGTATATTTGAGAGAGACGCTCTTCTACGTACGCGTTAAGATTTATACATAAATTATGCTGCAAGATAACTTGTTAATAAGCATGTTCTAGAAAACAAAATTGTTGATGTTTCTCGTGTGTGACGATTATCGTTCATTGGCGTAACTCATGCAGTAACTAGTAACTACACTGGCTACAGGCTTAAATTATAAGGTCTCTGCAACATTTTCGTTTGAGGCAGCACGATGTTACGAGTTGTCAGATAGATTATAATTATTGAAAGCCAAGTTCTGGACAAATATCCTAATTATTAATCTTTGTTTAGATGTTTTTCAGATGTTTTTTATATCTTTTATATAGTTATAAAAATTCTATACCTATGCAGTAATCCCAATACAGAATATATTGTGATATATTATAATTTATTACATAGAATACATTTATTAAATATACTTTTACGCTCAAGCATTAAATAAAAGGACAAAGGCTAGAAAAACATGTTATTTCTGCAGATTGGGACATTTTACCGCACTCAGCGAAAACATCATGCACAATTTCCATAAAAAGGTATAGTATTAATGAAATCACGGCACCTCTCGACAGGTGTGTTTATTTATTAATTATACTGGGCTCGTATAAATACAAATAGAGGACCTAGATCTAATCAGAAGGTAGTTATTTGTAAGACTATTGCTCGTCGTGGACTTATGAGCCATATATTACCGCGAGTTTACGGTCATTTCCAGTTAAGTAACTATAGTATATAGCAGTAAGCTATTTTCATTTTATATTTTGTTGTTTAACTTAATAAAGTAATTGTCTATATTATATTGAAATTAAAAACATTAAGTGTTTTAATTTACAAACTATACCTAGTACCTACCTTTTTCAAACGCAAACTCAAGTTCAATCAGGAACGTGCTTTATGTCGTTTAAATAACTAAGTTGTAAACGGTCGCAGTGTTCGGAACATCGATCACTACACCCACATCTGAATCAATGGATATAATATATTTTTTTTACCACCGATATGAATGATTACCAATACATTTCACATTTTCACGTGAGTACCGATATGGAACAATCCTTCGAAAATTTGTCTAACATAAATTATATCGAACACCCTGTATCCATTATAACACCACAGTACCACACAATATCACGAACATCGGCGTAGTAGTAATACTAGGCATGTACGTCGGTCGTAAAACAATGCCGGTCGACATTTTTACAATAACGGTAGGTACGTATTGATTATTGTGTGTATTAACACGGAGATATGCAGACGACGACGTTATCGTGTCGACGGAGTACCTGCCTATAATATTTTACGGCGATCACACGCGGCACTGCAGCACAGCGGGCGCTCACTTCAAAACTATAATATTATAATATACGCGTTTCGCGATCGAAAAAAAATTGCGAGTTCCTATCTCTAAAGAACGTTATGTATTATATATACGCAAACACAAGCTCGCTCACATACGAGAGCATGCGGTAATATACTCGATATTTATAATGAATTGCGATATACGCACGGACGTGCGTGTGCGGCACGTCAAAAGGCGTAGGTAATAATATATAATATGATAATAGTATGATAATCTCTCAATTAACGACGAAGACTCGACTGGCGACCGTGACCGTGACACCGCTGAGATATTGTTTGCGGGTCACCAACGTTAATAATATAATGTATAACCATAATAGCGATGCACGATATAGATATATAAATCATATTAAATATACTGTAACGTGTAGGCAGACTTAAATTTATAATATTATTGTGCTAAACAGTGTTTCATGAGTACCCGCGGCGAGGGTTGGTGCGGTGACTAATAATATTGTCGTGTTACTGCAGCAGCGTTAATATATAATATTATAATGTGTAATCACGATTATTAACGCACAGAGTCTATATGCATAGATATATGTATGTATATTACATTTTTATTACGACTTAAAATCAGAACAATGGGAGAAGCACGCATATTCGCGCCATTGCACAATCCGCCCGTGGCACGGGGTTCGAATATTTTGTTGTGTTTCGTATTTAAAAAACGTTCAACCAGCGTTGTCGACTAAACGCAGGACACGTCATGAAGAGTGAACCTATCGTATAATAAAGCTATGGGGCCGAGTACGGGTATCGGCACACGTTGTCGATACTTCTTGCGTGTTTTTCCCTTCCGATTTTGCAGACAATTTCGCGAGTCTAAAGATGCACGTCACCGTTTCTACGAAGACCGATCATTATCATAATTCGTCATACATAACGGCACGATAATATTGTTTTATGATACGAGTATCAATAATAATAATATAATCCTTTGAATCGACGAGAAAAACACGCCTTATCTACTGTACGTTCACGACTGTATAAAATTACTGCATTAGTACCTCATAACTACTTGTCTTGTTTTTAATTAATCTATTGTAATCCGTGATATAAAAAGTTTTGTTTCGTTATGTGGGTTTTTTTTCTAGTCATTTGATTGTTCGCTGTAGTTTTTTTGTTATAATGAATAAAGAATTCCCAAAATTGTCATTCTAAAGAAAAATGTGATATTTCACAAATTAACTATTGATAAGAAATACTGTTTTATGTTTACTGTTTAGTCATTTAGCATACTAATGTGCATGCAATGTTAATGGTATTTATTGTTTAATCTTTTGGTTGGTACGTTTTATTTTATTAATATTATTACTGTACCTTTATACCTGCGGCTATACTTTATATACCTATTTCGCATCGGTTTAAACAAATACATTTATATTCCACACTGCTTAATAATTTACACTCGTAAACATTTTAAACCGAAATTCGCAGCGTGCGAGAAATAACTCAACAAAAACCTGTAACTACGTAAGTGGTACCAAATAGAAAGTATCGAACTAGTTGCGCGTGCATGAGGATATAGCAATTTATATATACTATGAAATACGACGTAATAGTCGGATATATATTGTAGGTAGGTACTGTAATTAGTATAATTGTAGATAGTTATACTCTTTGTTAAATTGAAAATAGGCGTTTATTGAAGGTACATAGTGTGACTTGAAATGCAACATTGTGTCGATTCAGTTGAAACCGCATATCAGACACACAGTCCTATAATATATACCTAAGTATTAAATATTCTTGTGGCTTTGTAACGTAGTGAGTTTGTTAGGTACTATAAATAAATAAAATCTTGACGAACACAAATTAAGTATAAAGTATATCCAAGTCAATGAGGTTATGAAAATTCAAAACAGCATATTATATACAGTACCCACAATATATTAAGTATATACGTATATAATTTATTTATTGGTATTAATATGATTATACGTTTAAGAAAAACTATAAAATAATCTATACGTCGGTGATTTTTTAAAATGTGCACTGCATTATAGCTTTTCTGTAGGTCAGCAGATTAACGTAATCGGTATTATGATGTAATTAGGGCATTAGAATTAGATTCTATCTATTTTGTTAAGCCGTATGTAATTGGCATTTATATAATGTTGAATATTATTAAGTATTATTAACAAAATAATTATAGCTTTATATGATCTAGTTTTATATAGTTAGTATAGACGAGAATATACGTATATTATGATGGAATTTAAATAGTCGAAAAATTCATTTTTTTTATTTTTGTTATATAGTGCGTAATATTGGTATTTAAGAAAACGGAAAGAAAGATCAAGTACTCTGTATGTCATGTCAACCTCTCTGCTCCCTTACTCATAGACATTTGCGAGCGTTAAAGTCATTAATCGTAGCATATATACCTTAACGATATGATAGAAATCGTACAAGACCTGTCTCGTATGAAACAATGCGTGAACGCGAAAATTTCGTAAACCAATCTCTACACCTAAACTAGAACTACGTTAAAATGCCTTGTGACTAAATTTAGTAATTTATTATCATTATAAATATCGACGACAACGATGGTAGTGTTGTTTTTGAGTAAATAAGGGTTGTGCTCTGTTGCGGGTGATATGCGATGTTACTGCAGGTCATTATTGCAGTTACTTACTGCATACTAGTGATCGATAAATGTGAGAAAGGTAACCGAACAAAAATTACAGATGTAATTTTATCAATAGTGAATTTAAATGTACATAGACAATATTATATATACATACAATAATGTAGGTACTATATTGCTTTAGTAAGGACGTATTAGGTAAAGCATCAAAACGTAAGTAGATAGATATCTTTTCTCGTCATCGTTCAATTCACCACTGATGACCGTTAAAAACGCGTTTAGAAATTGGTCACCGCATAGATGAGGCATAACGAAGTATCGGATGCATTTATTGGATATAGGTATAATATTATGGGTGTCGCGACAATATTAAGTATTAACCAAAGGTAGGAAGAAGTGAAGGAATCGAAAATAGTATCGTTCGTATACCTAATGTGTTAACACGATAACAACCCATTAACGCGGTGGTTCACCCGAACTATTACGCATTCGCCTGACGCCTAGTTATAAATATTATGTTTTTACGGCGAAACCGTGTATAATAACACATAATAATATTATAATGACATTATCTATCGTCTGGTCAGCGCGCATTATAAATTCCTCGATTATTGCGGCCGAGTGTTTATACGATTTCGTCCAACGAGCTCGTTAACGGACGTAAAAAAAAAAATAATAATCAACGCGTCTTGCTCACGTTTTTAGTCCGCGACAAGACATGTTTTTTTGATTTTGAACACGACAAGGTCAGCGTGGATGTCGACGTTCCTCCGACATATTATAATATTATATTATAACTTGACACAGTCGTCCAGACGTATGCGATGCACATGTATTGTATACACACGTCACACACACGAGTGTTAAATACGTACAATAGACGAACTGTAAATTCCTTTAATTTCCTGCTTCGACTTGCCTAAACATAACGTACCCATCTTTCTACTGAATGACGTCCTACTGAATGAATTCGACATGAGAACTGTACGTTTCTTATATCCAGGTGGACGGGCGATTGTTAAAATAGATTATAAAATATTATTAAGTAATAAACTATGATATTTTTACACCGTTTGACAGCATTACCGTTTGGTTACGGGTTTTTATTTCTTTATCTATGTTTATTTTTTTCGAAGTTCGTATCATTATTTTTCAAATCTAGTAAGCCGATGTTGGATACAAATCGAACGAGTATAATACACTATATAATAGCTCTATAATGTTCCGGCTCACCCTGATCTAAGACTTTAGCAAAACCCTTTGCAAATGCGTTGTCCCGTCTCGAAAACGTGGCTGTCAATTTTTATTTTTACAGTGCAGTGTATGATAGAATGTCGTGGTACCTACGACAAATATTCACGGCGACGTGATGCGTCAAACGATAATTTATTGTATATTATTATATGTGTTTGACGAATGCGCGTGCCATTTTTCATAAACAATTTACTGGAAATAAAAAAAATTTAACTGTTGTCACTCGTCGACTCATTGCTAATGACACAACTAGGTATGTTGATATTATATAGATTATATTATTACTTTACTGCAAGTGTTATGTTTTTTGATTCCATTTTACAAATACAATATGATAATAACACAGTCAAAATCTGACATATGCCTACAATCTATTGAATCATTCAAAAACACAACCGTACGTACATGATTTAATCGCTGTTAAAGAGTCTAATACAATTTTTCACAGATACTTTTTCTTTTGTCACAATTACTAAAGAATATCAATTTATATATTTTGTTAATTTTTTGTGTTTATTTAAATGTCACGAGGAAGAAATAATCAATCTAAGGAAACTCTGAGAAAATATTTCATTTAAAATAAGAAGCTATTCGAACTTATCTCGTGTAAGTCGATTTTTCAAAACCTAAAGCAGTTGAAGCGTTATTGGTAGGAAAACCAACATTATAAAATGGGACAATTATTACAAAATATAATGTCAAAAATGGAAAATCTTTCAATTCGATTGAAAATAATACACCCGAAGGCTGTCTATATATTATGTGCCGGGCGAAAGGTATGCATGTTATAGGTGTGTAGGTGCGGCCGTTTCACTCGTTTCGTGCACAGAATTCATGGCATTGCATTTTTTTTTTTGCTTACGACATTAAATCGTTGTCGGCTGGCGGTGCAGATAACGTCGAACGCCGCAGTGGCAGATAAGTGCACGCGCGCTGCAGGTCCAACGTGTGGCGGGAAGTGCACCGACGATACCGCGGCGGAAGTACGCCGTTTTTACCGTGACGAACGACGAGCCGGGGACACGAAGTGACGTCGACGGGGCGATAAATATTTTTACGCGGTTGTTGCGAGTTTTCGATAAGAAAAAAAGATTAGGTATTATATTATAAATTACATATGTGCGTGAAAACCGAAAATGAGAACGTCGTTTGCGTGTAGTAGTCGCGAACGCACCCGACGACGACGTTGTTATTGTTATTGCAAACGTTTCGGACGAATTTCGATTTTCGCCGCGCACGAACGGCAAATGGAAAACATCATTATGACGGCGTCGAGGTCGTATCCACCGCCGCTGCCGTCGCCAAGTCTATAACAAATAGGTACTATTCGCCGGTCGGGAAAAGAAAAGGAAAACAATATTACGTTATATTTTACACGTTTTATTTCGTCCCGGCGGCGACTTACATTAAATAATAATAATATAATATTACTATGTTATAACGATGATATTATTATTATTATTATATACTCTTCGCGACGACGCACAATGACATACCTCGCGCGACACGTCTCAACAACAATCCGATAACAATAATAAAAACAATATAACAACGGCGATGACAATACGGCAGCCATATACGCTTCTCGTCGAAAATTGGAATAATGTGTTATATTATGCACCGAGTACGGCATAACAATATTGTCGCTGAGCAGTTGTGAGTTAGGTATACGTGTACATAGAACGTGGCGTTTTTGTCACACATGTGTGTCGTTGTGAATTTACACGAATCGGACGACGGAGACGTTACGACACGCCGTGGACCGGACAAACGAACACGCGAGACGAGCGGACCGCGAGAGAAAGTGTGCAGCCGCGGAAGGCATCGCGATCTAGAGAGAGAGAGAGAGAGAGAGTGAGGAGACAGCGTCAGTGGTTTTTAAAACATTCGAAGGTCGGTGGGTAAAAAAATGAAAAAAAATTAAGTGCTCACAGTTATAATAATAATAATATTATTATTTTTATTTTTTTTAAATAAATTTCACCTCTGTACGGTCGAAATACCGGTAGTACTGGTATTAGTGGTATTAACGCGAGTGCGAGCGACACTATACGATATTATAACATATTATGATATATTATATAGTTACTTATACGTGATTTCGTATAAGCGAGTCGGTAATATTTTAATACATTATTAATATTATTATATTCGTATTATGATGGCGGTCGTCCTCGGCGCGTTTGTCGAGCGACGGGCTTCTTTTATGTAACTCAACTTGTTGGTGTGCGCCACGAGGAGACTGCATCGAGCAGCCGGTTGGCCGGAGGGAGAGAGAGTGCCTCGATAGAGCAGAGAAAATCGGATTCGATCGTTGTGTAGTTCGTTATTACATATTATTATTATTATGGTTTGATAATCAATACCGTTGTTATTCGATCGTCGCCGTCGCCGTTCAAAAAATTGATCAATGGTTATTCGGTTTAATAACTAATATAACGTAACTATTCTTCGAACACACTCCTCTGTATACGATCGTATGGATTACGACAGCGAGCTGTACGGCGGCGTCTGACGAGGAAAATAATAAATAATAATTTTTCGTAATATTATTGTTCTTTTTCGTTGGCACACGATGGCGTAAAAACGCTGATGCTTGTTACGACGACGACAACGACGACAAAGGCTATACAATGTGAAATAATATTATAAATCGTGCTTATTCGTCGTCGTCATTGCCGCCGCCTACACGCCAAGTACGGGCGACTGCAGTTGCAGTAAGTTGTGTGCCGTAATAATATTAACTATGGACTACTGTTTCATATTATGTACACGTGATGAGGTGCAGAAAAAAATTACCGAACACTGTGCAAGATTATTATAAAAATATCTAAATCGGCCAAAAGTCCGGCTAGTTAGAAGCAACCGTGACATATAGTGATAATAATACACATATTAAAATAACTGGCGAGTAAGATGGAAGTGCATCGACTGCAACTTACAGTCCTATGACGTGGCGGGCGGGAAGGTGGGTTTGAACCGTGGAAATGAATATTGACGAAACCGGTTATATGTTATGAACCTTCACAACACGTGAGTATGAGTGTGTGTGTGTGTGTTTGCGTCGATCGGTTAGTCGAGAGAGAGAGATAAATAGAGGTACATGGCAATGTCGACGGTGTCGCAGAGGACGGTTCAACGAGACTAGCGAGTAATGTAGATGAACTTATGCAGTGACTGGGAGAGAGAGGAAAAGAAAACTACGAGCGGTGCAGGCTGGTTATGCTCTTCGGCAACGTTCCGGATCGCGTGCACTCGGACCCGCGACGACGGGTTCTTGTGGCTAGTACGAGTTTACCTTTTCGAAAAACACTTAAATACATATTAAAGTGCCTTTCCTCGGTGTATATATATAATAACAACTTTAATGCTACCCGGCAGCCGATAACAATAATACTTACTCGCGAGCATAACATTATTATTACGGCGAGCAGCAGCGGATAATACCGGAGTGGCGCGCACGCGTATGCACCGCTTTAGATTTCTCTTCGCGGGGCCGGTTGACCGTGTCGACGCGCGCGGCCGGTTCGACCGTGCACGGGGTTATAGTGTATAGCGAGTGTGCTACTATATATAAAACCAACTAATCCGATCGACTAACTCTATACGGTTAACTAGGTAGGTAGGTACAGCAGCCCATTACTCGTCTTGCAGGGGTATGTGTGTGTGTGTGTGTGGGAAGTGGGGAAATGAAGCGAATTCGCCACCGCCATATAGTTGTCGTCCCATATACGGACACTGCAGCGGTCTTGCACGCCGAACGTCGGAGGGACAAAATCGGGAGGCGATACAAAATATAACGCGATTTAGTTTATACGAGAAATAGAAATCGTACGCGGAAACTGAGAGACAAAAAAGTAAAACGGGTACTTACACCACTTGCGCAGGAAGCTACTGGTGAGCTTGGTGCACAGCTTGCCCTTTTTGTTGTGCATCTCGACGGCGTGCGGCGTCTATGTGTTTGCGTGTGGCCTCGCGGACTGCTACTGCGGGCTGCAGGTGTGTCGGCGTCGACTTGTCGGCTTACCCAAACGCGCGGCGACGGAGTGTGTTCACCGCGAGAACATCAATCCGACGACTGTGTCGCGATTTGCACCGCGAGGCGGCGGGCTTTCGGGGTTAGGTCCGCGGTTTACGGATAATATTATTATTTACAATCGTGTGCCGTGCGAGGTAATAAAAAACGTTACACGCGACGACGACGGCGCCGGAAGAGAGAGAGAGAGAGAGCTGTTGCTGCTCGTTACGTGTGTTCGATGCGACGCGCGACGTCGTGTTTGTTGGGTGAGTGTGGAAAAAATCGTCTGAAACGATTTTATATTATCGGTAATAATATTATTATTGTGTCGATGTTTGCTGCTGTTTGTCGGTTCCGCGAGCTTGTTTTTTTGCGCTACGGTATATGGTCGGACACGGCGGGTCGCGATAACAGACTGACTGACTCGACTTGACCGACGGACTACAGCGGCGACGGCGGCGGCGGATGGCTCTCGCGGCGCGCGCGACCTCACTCCCTCCCTCGCCAATGGCCGACGCGCTCTCACCGCCACGACCGCCGCGATCGCTCTATACTCGCGCACCACAAGAATATATAATTTACAAGACGAAGACGAAGAAGAAGAAGTAGAAGAAGGTTACGTCGTCGCTGCGGCGATGGTGACACGTCGATAACGTACCAGTTACAAACACACACACACACACACACACACACACCGGTCCGGTCGTCTTCGCTCGTAGTGTTATAGGTCGAACGCAATAAGAGAATTATTGAGAAACGTACTGAAGTTCTGCTCTAGTGTAGACCTATCTAAAACATTGTATACTCTATAGCAGATTTCCGACCAGGGTTAGGTTATAATTTATTTAGGCAAAATTATTTGAAATATATTTTTTATTATGTTATTTATGCAATAATAATCAAATATACGAGATATTATAGTTAATTTTGCTTATATACTTATGCACTGCTAAATAAAACCGAAGTAGTCTATAGGGTGCCTCTGGGTTTTTAGAAAATGACTAAGGGTAACGTGAGTCAAAAAAAGTTTAGAACCTCTGCTCTATAGCATAATATTGTATACACTATACCAACCGTTAAGACGGTTAACGACTTTAAATATTTAAATGTACCTATATTATAATATTTCTCGTCACAAAAATGACTGTACCTACTCCGCGGTGATACAAGGTTTGTCTCTGCAAAAGCCCCGTATCCTTACGAGTATCTTGAGTGGCAAATAATATACGGCTTTTTACCATTCCGTTTCATATTCTACATATTCTAATTCGATTAAAAGAAAATTGGTTTGCAATTTAGTTTTTAAAATTTTCGAAATAGCTATTTTTTTATATAAATATATATATATATATAAAATGTATAAAAAATAAAAAATATATATAAAATAATTATGAGAAATTAAAAAATATATATAAAATAATTATGAGAAATTAAAAAAAAAAATTAACATTTATTTTAAATTGTTTATATGTATGTAAACATACCATATTCATTTTATTTTTGCTAATTTAAAACTCAGTTTTCATTTCAAACATTTGAATCTAAAACCATTACATTAAGCTTTAAGTGTAGAGTAAATATAATATAACTTATTGAATAAATTGTTTATATAAAAACTTAACCAACAGCACTATTGATAAAATATCATCCAATGACATAGGATTGACATCTTCACTTCAATAAAAAATAAAATCTTCTTGTCATGGCAGCACCACTGAGATCCATCCCACATACCAACAAACTGAAGTTCATAAAAAGCTCAGTGAAACAGTGGCATACACCCTCAGATCTCAGCGGACGTCAATATATCGCTATCACTCGAATGAGAATTGGCCACACTCTTTTTTAATCAGCAAAGACCATCCACCTATATGCAATATTTGTCAAACTCGCGTCACAATAAAGCACCTATTCGAAGAATGTCCCATCTACGAACCAACACGCGCGTCCCTCAACCTACCGCACAACATCAAAGAAATCCTTGACGAAGGACTCAAACACCATAAAATTCATCACCAAAATCAACCTCATCAATAAGCTCTAATTTAGTCAAACTATATTGTAAACACACATTACTTTAACTTTAACTGTAAATACTAATTTTGTCAATCAATTATCCTTTGTAAATATTATTTTTCTTATTATTATTATTTGTTTGTATTTAGTTAAAAAAAAAAAAAATGTTGGCTAATAACCTTAGCAGTTGAAGCCTGTAAATCTTTAAATAATAATAAAAAAAAAATAATAGTTTAGTTTAGAAATAATTGAAAAGTCGACTAATATCGTCGTCAATTGGTGGAATATTACACGAAAATTAACTTATTTTAAGTTTAGTTAAATACTATTATATTATATAGATTTATTTATTTATTTTATTTAAAATCTGGAGGTTAAAAATTACAATTGATTTAGCGATGAGTTAAAATATTTTGATAACATACTATTTTTGTGTAGATTAAAAACTTAACTCGCTCTAACTTGATCAATTTTTCTCTATTTTGAGTTTTGATACATGTATATTTTTTAATATACTTATGTTACTGATAAATTTATTTATAGATAACAACAGTTTAAAACTCTTTTCATTTATAGTTAAATGATGTTGATAAATAATGACTTTGTTTTTCCGATAAACCTAACCTTGTGATTGTGGGATATTTAGGGGCAAAAAAACGGTTGAAAACTTAAACTTTATTTAACCCAAGACATCAAATATAGTCCCGATTTAAGATTCTTCGCCTAATTTAATACCTGCAGTGACAATTGACTGTATTTTTACAACTGTACCTATCTATATATTCCATCACACGATAATAATATACGATTCTACTGTGACATATAATTATATGGTTAGATCCAAATTTTTCTCGGATTCGCTATTATTATTATTATTATCAACATCAATGTATATTATGATGATCACTATCGGTTGAAATACCAGCCCTTTTGTTGTGACGTTATTGTAGCGTGAAGACGAAATGGTCGATAGCAGCAGTGTCAGGCCTTGTGTACACTTCATATGACATATACTATACCCATGCAAACATTGCAAACATTAAGTATTGATGGAAAATTAAAAATTCGACTTAATCAAGTTGACTGAAAATTATTTAGGTATATTTTATAATATTATATATTACTTTGCAGTGCTTTTAGCGCTCGTTTATGCGTTCAAATAACAAACTTGGTAGTTAATTAATCTTGCATACTTCAGTAACGTGCGTAGGTATGTACATTTTTAAAAAGCATTAAAAATTTAACTAGGTATGTCAAATTGAAGTAATTCTTAATTTAAGATAAAAAAAATGTATTTTATATAGGTACGGTTCAATGCGCATTAATATTTTTTGGCGGAATTTCAAAATCTAAAGTTCTATATGGATATATAATGGAATAAAATATTTGGCTGAAAATAAAAAAACTTTCGCATTGTCGGTTATGTTGTTTCATACCTTTTTAATTCTAAATTGTATTGAATAAGAGTCTTATTCATATTAGTTAACGTTAATAAACGTGGTAAATACAAGTGTACCTATACCTATAATTTTGAATTCAACTGATTAAAATTGTTTCGTTTGATCCGCCACCTGCTCTGTACAAAATAAATCAATCTAGATTCGCTGCTGGACGATAAAAGTGAAAATAAATACCAAAGGACATCATTATTTGCACAAAATAATAATTAATAATATATTGTACCGGCTGTAACAATATGATTCATTAGTCAAAATACAATGTTACACGTTGCACATTTAAACACGGCAGTGAAGTACTTATTAGATAACGTAATAAAATACAAAGTGATACGATAGAGAACGACAAACGTAAAAAAAAAGTAAGAAGTATAAAAATATTATTATACAACATAGTTGATGTATGCAAAGGTATTATAATAGTTTGGCGACCGGTGAGAGGAAGACCGCGCCGAGGACGTCGTCGTCGGCAGCGGCGAAAGTGATTTGAAACTGCGAATGTATGTTTGTATTATAATACACGTGTACTACCTATAATACACAACTATCTATAATCATTAAACATTAACAACGGAAATAATAATAATATTAACACTGAAAAAAATGTAAAACCATATGATCGTCGGACCAAGACATAGTGTTTTATTACGTAATAATTATGTATATTATAATATATATAATATACTATATATAGGTGGTGTAGAACATGCAAACTAAAAAAATCTATTCGCTGATAATCAGACGACGGCGACGGTAGAATATGAAAGTAAATTAAAATGAAAAATACGATAAATTGTGGTAAAAATATGTATTTATTTATTTATTATTTTTTTTCTATTTTATTAGTTTTACTTAAGCATTGTTTTTAATGCACTCAATAGGCTAAGCATATAGTATTAATTATATTAACAATAAATTAAACAGATGGTATTCACGCTTAAATTCGAGGTTTGATAAAATTTATGTTTAATTACATTAAAAAAATTACATATACGTATATTATGTAGATATTCGTACATATTTGCAGTAATTACAGTTGAATTATAAGCTATAATATTATATTATATAGTATATATAGTATTCAGATTTTTTTTTTTTTTAAGATAAACGATTTTCATGAATTTTCAAGGATAGTTATATATTCATTATTCATATATGTATAAATGAATATAAAAATTGATGTGATTAACTTAATGGTTAGGCAAGGTAAAAGTAATTATTGTACAAAATAATACTACAATATTATTTTAAGTATCAAAATATCAGCACCAAAAGTTACACGTCATACTTATATTATTAGGTATAATGTATCTACCTAATTAAAAAAAAAATTAGTAAAAAGAACTTTATCAAAGAATTTTATTCTATCATTTACAACTTATAATTTTTCTAATTACACTTATGTTTTCATATGAGATTTCTATTTGTTCTAATATAGGTTCCTATTATAAGAACAGTAAGTAAGCATAATACTATATAATTTATACTAGTTATTACTAACTCTAATTTAGAAAGAATTATTTAGACATATAGGTACTTTCCAGGAATATGAATTGTTTTCTAAAATTTCATAAAATGTATATATTATTCAAAGGGTACAACTTTTAACTTTTTTTAGGTCCAAAAAAGTATGATTCATCATAGCTTAAAAATGAGGAAGTTAGTAATTATTAATTACCTAGACACTAAATAATAAACTTAGCAAAGTACTAAACAATAGAGTTATATATTCTACATATAGGTAAGTACTTACGCAGAATTATTATTCATTATATTAAATTATTTTCCTTTGGAAGAAAATCGTTTTTTTTAATATTCCACTTATTTAAAAATTCAATCATTATAATTAAAAATATATGTATTACTTCTTATTATATTAATTGTATTAATTAATAAGTTCTAATTTGTTTAATAAATGTATAACAATTTATACAAATCCTTTATAGATTACCATGAACAAGTTGACACATTTAACATGTGATATTTGAATTCAATGTTTACATTACTAATTGGTTAATTATTTTATAATTCGTAGTAAATTCTTTGAATGTGATTATAAGATTTAGGTCATAACTAAAATATTGATATAGATATATTCTAAAAATTTAATTTTTATTAAATTGCATATTTAAATACCATTCCCACGTAAAATAAAACACATATTGAAAATAATTAGAACAACTATTGCCAAGGAGAAACGCATTTTGTTTACAACACAAATGGGTAAACGAATTGATTATAGATTTATAATAATTTATTATAATTATATTATGAAGTGACAAGACAGATATACTTAAATAGTGATAGAACACGAGAAAGTTGCCAGTACCCCAATTACTACTTACACGATCCAATATGACATACTCGTAAAAATAATTCCATATTTTATACTACTATTATTATTACATTCCATAATTCTGTAATTGTATGCTCAGTGCTCACTATAATACTATATAGGTATATTATTATCATATTTATTAAAATTTGAAATATTTTTAGATTCAGAGATCGTGCTCTTGATATTACAACACGACGATATAAGCAATACTATATATTATGTCGACATAGCTATAGGTGATAAGTGCCAAAAGGTAAAATGCCAGAAATCTCTTGCTAGTGCACTATTATAAATCAATAAATAGTTCGCATACATGTCACATGACTAGAAACGAATTCAATACGTTTCTAGTGAGTATTAAAAATAATAATATTATTGAAACCTACTGAAAAAGAATAGTGTTATTTGTATGTTTTAAAATATTATTAATTAAACACAAATCTACCAAGTGCATTAAATATTATACAGCCCGTTAAAAGAAAATTACATAATATAAACAATCGTATTTTATTGCACTGAATCAATAGTGTAGCGCTCCACGCATAAAGGTGACTCGTATTCGTAAATAAAAAAATTAATCTACATATACCAATTAAAAACCACCGTACACAAAACAATTAAATAAAAGCTTAAAAAAATCTTTTGACATACATGTTTATAATTTACTGCTGCGCACGATCGTACACACAATATATTATTATATATATTATAGTATAGGCACCGCGTTTTTTATTATTACAATTATTAATTATTATCAATCAGTATAGGTACTACGAGTGAGTATCGTGTGCGTACGGTATAATAAAACATATATTACCTATGATATTATGGTAGACGGACAGTATCCATGGCCGCCGCCATTGACGGCTAAATAATAATTACAATAACGAAATAAATAATAACCACTATATAATATTGTATTGACTATATCGTACATATATAATATGTACACATAAATATCTGTTCAGTGTGTATATATGCAGAAAATACGCGTGCGAATGTAAATTAGTAATTACACGTATACTATATAGGTAGGTAAGTATAGGCACTCTCACATGCAACAATAATGATCAAATGTAATAAAATTCAAATTACCTTTAATGTACGGCGACGATAATTGTTGTAATTAGCGTACTTGTGGCCAATATAATATAATATAATATATTATTGTATTTCTCATCAGCGCCGTCATCGTCGTCGTATATACGCACATCATTGCGTTTGTATAATATTGTGTGTACGTTGTAAATTATAATATTTTATCTATTTCCATGTGTTATACGTATATTATATTGGACGTATTCTAATATTAATCATCATGCGGATGATGCTAGTCCCACCGGTGCCATTATTTTTTTTTGTCTATCATTATAATAGAATTGTCTAGTTTGGCTAGAAAAAATGCAAAATCTTAATTTTAAAAACGTTTAAAACGAAGTGCCACGGAGTCAAAACTATATACGCTTACACATAATATAATAATATTATGTATATATATATGTTGTGGAGCACCGTTCTAAGCGATTAACGCGCGGCCACTATAGTCTTAGAATAATAATATAATACGTATAAAAGGTGCAGTGTGTGTTTGCAGGCAATTAGCAGCGACGCGATTAGCGCGTAAATATATAATATTTGAATGACTGTGGCAAAATTTTTTTTTTTTTTAAATTAAAATCAAAGAAAACGCGTAAGCGCGTCTATTATTCGTAATTAACACGTTTGCAGTATTTGTCGCCATGTCATCGTCAAACAACTGACGTTCGCCCGCGCGTTTGTATAATATATTATTATTATATACTATTACATATTGCATGTAAGTATACGCACGCGCGCACGCGTGTGTGTGAGCGAGCGCAATAGGATTTTGTTTCATTTTTTTTTTTGTAATCGTTTCCGTTACTGACGAGTTATGACTACGAATAATACGATTATCGTTTGTTTGGATAAATCTATATTAAATTATTATACGCTTTATTAGCATCAATTCGTTTTACATCTAGAACTGTAAAGTATACGTCTTTACATTGTCGAATCGCTAATATTTTAAAATAACTAAACACAATAAAAAAATGTTTACCTCGTTTTTCTCGAAAAAAAAAATAGATGCATCATTATAAATTTATAAAAAATAAAATATTAAAAAACTTGTTTTGGATCTTATGGAATGATGATTTTTTTGTTTTTTACCAGTGTTTGATTTCTGAAAACATTTTTACTGTTAAAATATAATAGGTACTACATTCTTTGATAATGAGGTTGGTTTATGAGAGTAAAGGGATTTAGTTTCTATTTCGGGTTATAAAAAGTAAGTTTAAATTAGATAAGTATTACTAGTATAGTAGTATTAGTTTTACAATCATACGTTTTTTGATTATATAAGGTCTATTATTACTTATTAGAGAAAAAAATTCTTCAATTTTCAGCTTTAAGTATGTTTGCAGGTATAGTAAATTGGATATAGTTTATACTTTAAGGAGTCAAAAGCAAAATTTTTCTAAAATAATCGGGATTAAAAATAAAAAAAAAAGATTGAATAACTAAAATCGGGAGTATTTACTTTACATAAGTTTTTAACAAAATTCCAATTTGTTTTATAACTATATAATTTAAACTTTAAAAACCATAAACATACAATTTGAAACAAAACTGCATATTAATATTTTCTAAACATGATGTAATGTATGACATATTTTGGTTCTTATCGAGCTATTTATACAGACATTTCAAATTTTCTACTTTTTAGATTCTAAGCGAAGATAAATTTATTAATAATGATAATTTATTTCAGCCAAGACAGCATTATAATATTAATTGTTGACTGATTTTTTGTAGGTAATGAAAAAATAATTTTGGCCTGTTTTTACCAATGAGAAAAATATTTTATTAGTAATATCTACAGGAAAAACTAATTCATATGTTATGTAATTATTATATGTTTGTATTTAATCATTTTGTTTTCAAATAAGTAGGTATTGAATAGATTGCTATTTGATATAATGCAGAAGTTTCATGTTAAGACCTTTTTCTAATTTATTGTTATAATGGATCGGTTTCTAGTTTTTTATAATATTTTAATGTATGCTATAATAGATCATTTATTATTTAAGAGGACATCACACCCGCGTGTTTAGTCATCATCTTACATAATAGCAAATTTGCGTTCATCAGAATTCATTTTATGTTGTTAATCTTATTATTAGAATAAATTTGTCTATTGGCTATTATCAATCTTAAGTGTAAGAATATTACCCAGGGAATTTCATAGACTATTATTATATTAAAAAAGAACGATTTAAATTATTAATAATACCAATTTTATTATTAAAATTATTTAGTTATTTATATACAAATATTCAAGAGGATTGAAACTTACATATTATTACAATACTTATATATTAACCATTTTCAAACAATTTAGATTATTGTACGCTATTACCTATTTTTTATAAAAGGTTAAGCCTTAAAGGTAACATACTATAGTTAAAATAATTTATAATAATTAATATTACTATATGATATAAATGATATAATGTACAATATTTTTAACAAAAATGAGTTCAACATACTTACTTACCATAATTTACTAGTGTAAAAATAAATTACTTATAGATATAAGTATAAAAAAATTATAAAATATCCTTAAAAGTAGAGATTGGCACAGTGACACACCGTTTCCGCTCAGAATTGTTTTTATATGTAATTATTTATCATTAAATTAGATATCTGTTACATTGACCTACTCGATGACGAGGTATACACTCGAAACCTACTATATATAACAACTGTGTGGCTTTACCGGTTTTATTGTTGTTTTGTTTAGTTTAATACGTACATCAATATCAATATAATATTTCTTAGCCATTTTTAATCATGGTGATTGATAGAAGTTTTCCCTACACGTATTTTATATAATTTATTAAAAAAAATAATAATGACAAGTGTTTGCCATTTACGAAAGAAGTTCATTGAAAATGAAGAATATTTTCAGTCAAAATATTTTCTTCTTTACCCAATTTAACTACATGTTTTTATAAACGATGAACATATTGAAAACACACAGGAAGTCGTTTCGGTATACCCTTTGGTAACCTCAGATGTCTGTATGAGATAATATATTTATATTATTGTGCGATCATAAATAATTTTAAAAATTCGTTGATTTTGGCTATTTTATAATTGATTCTAGTGTGCGCGCTATATGCATAGTAGGTATTATTTACATTAGCAGTGTTGTTGTGGACTAGTGTGTTAATGTTCTAAAAAAATATTCATCGAAATATATTCTAAGAACTAGCAATAACTGAAACTCGTCGTTAAAATATACAGTTCATACGTATATGTATATATTACATATGACTAGATATTGTTGTTTGGGAATAATCCATCAATATTTTATGCTGAAATCAATAATTGTATACGAATAGACAATAGTCTCAACATAATATTCACAATATAATAATCTAACTGTGGATACTATGAAATGTTGTTATAGTTAAAACAATTATTGCGGCCAATTCTCAGTTTAGCATTCTAGCAGGTTCTAGTAGGTAATTTGGGCGAATCTACTCCAAAATATGGTCTATTTGGGCGAGGGTTTATTCAACTAAAAATACCGTTTGGGCGAGAATTATTCAACTAAACAATTATATCTATAGCTATGGTTTATCTAGATTACGTTTTGTCGGCGAGTCAGTCTTACAACCGACTGTAGTAGTTATTGTAGTAATTAAATATGTTAGCTAAGTGTAACTTATAAAAGTAAATTTTTAATAATTTAATATTTAATAAAGTGTAAAACTGTTATTTCAATTTAATTTTAATAATTGATTTGATCCTTTTCAATATATTTGTATGTATTGTATTTATCATTCAGTAGAGGAAAACAGAAAAATAACTCTATAGACGAGCTCCTAACACGACCATTAACGTAAACTATGACGACGCAATTGAAGAATTCAAAGTTATGACACCATCAAAACGTCGTCTAGAGTTTAAAGTGTATTTCATTTTTAAAAATATTAAAAAAAAAATAATTGTAATTTTATTAAAATGTAAATACAACAAAATAAAGAATTGAAAACAAGCATGATTATTATGTAAACAGGCCATACTTGACTTGAATCCTTATGCTATTTTTTATTTATGCTTTCGATACTATCTATGACATATCATATAATACAATTCAGCTTCATAGAATACTGGGTTCAGCAATATACTAGACCCACTTACTTACATGTAATGGTTGTGGTAACTAAGTCAAGTTAATTTTATTTGTATTTTCCAAAAACAATTAACATTTTAGTTTTGAAGTAATAGACATATCACATATGCAAGAATTACATTTTGTTATAATTCATATAAGTTATTCTGAATATTAACACAATAAAATATAAGTCCAGATTTTAATACCAATACTAAATTTAATTATATTAAATATTAATAAATTATTTATATTAAATTAATCCACTTTTAATTTTTATTTAAATATTAAAATAGCACAATATTTAATGTAATGAAAAATTTGTTGTTTGGTTTTTTTTTTTTTTTTAATGATACGATTAGGCTTGATCAATCCACTTGCTTATTGTAAGAGATATCTCCATTTCAGGAATGTTTTTAAACTTTGAACAACATCGTACAGCTTCTAAAGTAACATAAATTAAATGGTTTAAAATAATATGATCAAAGTAAAAATATAATCAACTTACCAAAAATTATTTTGCACCAATGTAAAGATAAAAATTTATTTTTGTCTTTAAAACCAATAACTTTCGGGTGGTATGAAAATGCTTTAATATACACTCAACAATTAATCAAACAAAATTATATAAAATATAAATAATTAATGATATGTCCTATTTAAAAATAATTTCACTGGCCCAAACGGTATAAGTGATAGTCACCCAAACGGACTATTATTTTTTTGGTCAAAATTATTACTTTTGCCCAAACGACCACCTTTTGATAATTTATACCTTGCACGCCCTTATTAGGGGATATTTTTTAGACAGTAAATCTGCAAACCAAAGGTGGTAAAAAGAGTGGAGTGGAGTGAAATAAGATGTATTCCCTCACCGCATGACTTTTTACAATGTTATAATTTATAATACATTTTCTTTTTTTTTTAATTAATTTTTTTATAATAATACGTCCCTAGTATTAAACGATAACTGTAATAACACAGGTAACCACCTAATATTTAAAACTAATAAATAATGATGATATATAAATAAAAACATTTATTAAGTGATAAGAATATAAGATCGTGTGTACGACTGTATTATAAACGTCATATTGGAGTGATGACGTATAATATTTAGAATAAGATAAGTGAACCTGTTGATTGAAGTAATAACATTATTATTGACATTTTTAGCAGGCATTTATACGTTTTTTTTGTAATCTAAAAGTTAGTCAATGTAAGTTTTTATTTCGTATGCATTATGGTAATATTTATAGCTTCATTTTAAAAAATTCAAATCTTAAATGTGTAGCTAAAAAATTGCCACAAATACACCTAAGATACCTATTATACCTAATTTATAGTTAACATAATATTTGATTGTATAATAATTCATAAACCATAATATATATTTAATAAACTAACTAAATATTTATAAAAAAAAAATAATGTAAATAATAATATTAGATTCTGAATGAATTGATTCTACGATAATGTGTTTTTTTTGTGTGTCTGTATACAGCATAACTAGTAGAAATAATGCTTCAATTTCAAAATTCGGGGGTAACTTCCGATTGTAAAGTGAATATCCTTGGTGCATTATAGAGGTCAAAAGTAAACATTTACTAAATACTTTAAAATTGAATACAAAGTTCCTCATTTTCTCATAAATTATTCTAATAGTAATTAAAAAATTATAAGAATACATAGGCACATTTTTTTTTATTAGCATCTTATGTTCAAATATTGATAAAAATTCGTCAAAATCATGAATATTTGCAAATTTTTTTATATGGATAATTGTATAATTGTATAATTCATAAAAATGTTTGTATTAGTAGCTAATAGTTAAAAATTTAATAGGTACAAGATTTGCTATAAGTTAAGCTTACAACAATTATAAAAGAACTTAAATGTTGGTGTATTCAGGCCATCAAAACATAAACCATTAGAAATCCTAGGCTGACAAATCATCTTCGTTCTGAATCGTTTTTCGTATACAATGATACCTATCGTTGGATTCAAATTTCACACTCCTATAATATAATATAATAGTGATCCAAATGGCACCTAATGTATAGCAGAGTGGTACCCACTTGACCGATTTTTTTATTTTTTATTTATAATCTATTAAAAAGAATTTTGTATCAAATAATTTTTACTGATAAAAAAAAATTATTAACTTGATAGTTATAATATAATGTTTTTTATGAAGTCGTATCATCATATGAAACCTTAATAAGTTTAATTATATGTCCTCCGTACATGAATTGAGTATAATATTAATTGATAGCTGTAGCATAATGGATAGCTTCGCTTGACTAATAATAAAAATTGTATTGAAAATTGGTGTAATTATAAAATTTAGAATTCATAATTTACATAAATTGTTGTATATCATTAACATTTTTCACAGTCAAATATTTTATACAAATTCATTTTTTCATTGTCATTGCCATTTGTACTATAAAATACCTTCCAAGTGTCGTGTATATTATAATTTATAATGTGTAAAACTTTAAAAATGCAATCTCATCAACAATTATACCTACATGTTTTATTTTTTTCACCATTAGAGAATGGTTTAAAGTTAAGTAGGAAAAAAATCAGGACTTACTTGTAGAAAACAATTATATTCACAGAATAAACCGGAAACGTGGAGACAACGAATATTATAAATGTGCTGATAATTGCAGCGGTCGAACGTTGCAGTTATGTCTAAGTCACATAAAATCACGGAACACATGGTATTGAATTGAAAGAACGAAGTTTCCGAAATAAATTAAAGGTAAATAATTACTTATATTAAATATTATATCATATAAATAAATTCATATTTTGATAAGTAATAATTATTACCAGCAGTAAATGGATGTAGTTATGTAATATTAAATATTTACCTATATATGTAATTTTTATTATAACTGCACTGTATTTTGTCAAATTGAGTGTCGGAAAACTTGGAATTAACCATCTGATCTCTTCTTCCGTAGATTATAAAATAATTTAACAATCATTAAACTGATGGAAATGTATTGTCAGAGTTGTCGTCGTACATGGATTGCATTTTTTAACAATATTATAATTAGGCTTGAGAAGCGAGAGGGAATAAGGGTAGTTGCCTTGAGACTCATATAAAAAAAAATTTTAAACCTCCGTAATTGTAAATTATCAATTTTACTGAACATACTATAATACTATGTTCTATTTATAAAAATTATAACATACTGAATAATTATTTAATATGCAATTATGTAATTGCACTAGATGACACGCAATATTGATATTTAATGTAAAATTGCTACAGACATTTACAGTTCACAGTAAAATTGATTATTGAGAAATGAGATCTCATTGAGATGGAATCTCAATTACCGCGCGTCGTACCATAAAAAGCATATTATTATTCTACTTCTAAATTATAAACTGAAATTATTTTGAAGGTAACAAAAATGTATTAATATACCAAATATTAATCAATTTACTATCTTGTTTTATGATTTACTATTTATTACCTATTATATTTTTTTAAAAGACACAGAAACCGAAAACAAAAAATATTCAATGTAATGTTTATTTATTGTTTTCATTTCTAATTATATCAATTTTGTATAAATTGATCACGTATTTTTTTGACGCGTTAAAATTAAATCAAGTTACACAACTATTACCACATGGCACATGATACACAAATCAATCTATCTATCGCTTGTTAAAATTATTAATATAAAACTGGTACCTGTAAATACCTGACTAAGAATTACTATAGCAATTACCATATCTTATACAATGTTTAAATAATAACAGTATATGTGTATAATGTATATACTATACCTATTATACAGCTCTAATATAGAACGAGTACAAAACTATCCATGATGATAATGATATAAAATTATAAGTAGCTAACTATTAAAAAAACATTATCTCTATCATAGTAATAAGTACCCTTGACACGTGAGTTAAGTGATAATAACTGTCCCATTTATTGATTCACAGTTCGTACCTACATGAATGATACTTCTATAATTTCAATAAACAACAATATTTTTATTTTCAAAATAATATTTTAAGAATTCTAAATTTATAGTGTATAAATAAAGGATGACCATATAATAAATGAATATTTTTAATTTGAGTCACCATAATAATCACGAAATCAAAATAGCAAACAACATAACAGCGACGACAAAACAATTAAGCATGCAATTTATAACATATAACATTGAATGTCCAAAATGATTAAAATGTTTTATTGCACAATATTCTAGTTAAAAAGATAATCATATTAGATTTTCATTAATTGTTTCGAAAAAATTAAAATAGTTATATTAAAATAATAGTCTTTAATGATGATTGACGAACCAACGTTCGGATTTAGTGTATATTTTTAGCATAAATGTTCAAAACAATCACATGTATGATCGTATTATGTAATACATTTTTATAATATTATTTTGTATAAAATTAATAGTTGGTATTAATTTATAAAGTTAATATTACAGACATACTGTAATAATAAGTTGTGAATAGCTTGAGGTATAACACATAAACTGTAATAGTTTAATAATTAATTTCAATATTTTAAAATATTTTCTTTGTCTACGTCAAATATTAGTAACTATAGTTAAGAAATCATTTTCTTTTGAAGAATATTATTTAATTTCAATTATATTTAAATGACTTTATTTGATGTTTAATCATTTAAAATCAGAATTTAAACCGTATTAAAAATTGTTTTTAGATAAGTATTTTTTATATTTTAAAATTACTGTACAAATAATTTGTGAAGAACCTTATATTAATTTTTCAAAATTATTTATCTAGTTTATGTTTATAAACACTTATAAAAAAAAGTAGCCCCACAGGACAAAATATTATATTCAGTGTGTTATTATCAAATAAAATAATATCATTTAAACTGTATATAAACCATGTGCCTGAAATCTGAATACAAACACACGGCGAGTGTAAGTAAATTCCACGCTCGTAGTCCGATAGTCGCCCTGGCGGCTGGCGAACTACCGTAGCGTCACTTTTGAGTTTTGACGTTCATTAGAGCGGAATTGACAACCTGCAGGTCTATTCGAAGATGATACCTACTTACACTGTAAAATAAATATTAAATATGTGTATATTTCATGAGAAATTTAAAAAAATATTTGGTCATTATAAATCAAACTATAATTATTAATAATTTCGAGCTACCATAAGTCCATAACACACACGTAACATTAGGTACCATTTACCACTTTAGAATAGGACACGTGTACCTAACACAAATAATAGCTAATGCCGAGATAAGACTAGAAAGACCATATACATATGCTGTAGCTCCTTTACTACTAGGAATCTTTTCAGAAACAAAGCTTTAAGCTTATCGATTAAATAAAACACAACAATATTATATTATACATAAATTAATTTTGTATAATTTATATTGCTTTTTTCCTTTTATACACAATAAAATAAATGAAATATAATGTTATCAAATCCTACCTATTATGCTGCATCTGATTAAGATTAACATAACTGTAAAGATTGACGGTTATATTATGTCTCTAAATCAATTACTCAATTATATTATAAATTAGTAGATATCATTACCTCTCCAATCCCCGCAGCGACTTCCCTGTTAAAATTGTAGTTGACGTCTGAATTACTCGTACTATAAGTAGAGGACGAGGAGACCAATTTTTATTTTAAAATAAAAGACGTTTTTATCTAGTTCACTATTATTAACTTGATATATTTTAATTGTTTAAAAACATGTATAAATATATGTATAAATTATTATAACAAACATCTCCTCTCATCAGTTCATGAGCACCCTTCAAAGCAATAAGTGCACGAGCACCATCAAAATGAACAAGTGCAAGAGCACCTAAAACCACCTAAGATACCACAACACCAGTTAGATACCAGTGACAACTGGATCATTTCCTTTTTTTTTTAAATCGAAATTAAACAGTGTTACTTAATACTTTATTTAAATCTGAGTGTCTAAAATACCTTTATCTGCATTCTTATTACGTCTACTGCGTATTCAGACAGCTGCAAATAAGGTAAGGTGCGTGCGCATCTATATTAATTATACAGCTATATAATTTTATATATTACATTTTATTTATTAAATTTATATTTTACTAACGGTGTACTTGGTCATTCTCGAATTACGACCTCGAGGCCCTCCGACGATCAGGAGGAAGATTATTACGCTAATTTAAAATAACTTATAATAAATACGGCAATCATTCAAGGCTTGTGTTCCTTGTGTTTGCCTAGCATTTATTTAAGTATAACCATCACATAATATCATAACTACCTATATTCACTATTCTTAATATTTATAATCTTATTTATTTTATTTTTGCGTTATTACATACCTATAATTGTACACATGTAGTAATGTAGTATAACAATTGGTACTGTACCTGATGAACTTAAAAAAAAAACTTAAAAAAAATTAAAAACTTAACTTTTAAGTAACTAGAATCGTACCGATTCATAAAAAATGAGATAAAACAGATTTCATTAATTTTATTATAGACCAATCTCAATAGTAGAAATTTTAGCTAAAATCCTTGAAAAAATAATTAAAAATCAACTATACCTATTAGAATACTTGGAGAGAGATAAAATAAAATTTACTGGACAATACGGATTTAGAAAAAAATTATGAACAGAAGACGCTTTAATCAACATTAATAACTATTTACATAACAAAAGAGATACTAAAAAAAAATTTTAATTTCATTCTTGGACTTGGAAAAACATTTGACTCAATCAGTGGACAATTACTACTAAACAAGTTAAAAAAAATTAGGCTTTGATGACAAAGCGCATTAAAATGGTTTACCAGTTATCTGAGTAACAGACAACAACTAACCACTATTGGACCTCATTACAATAATCATTGTTATGTTAAAGATTATGGAGTAACTCAACTCAAGGTACATCATTAGGCCCTATACTGTTTTTATTATATATTAACTCTATACCTGCATCTTTATTAAAAAGGTAAATTATTCATTTTTGCGGATGACACAGCATTAGTTAATTTTGAAGATAATTGTGAAAAATTGAAATATACTGTCAAAATCGATTTATGGCATATCTATGACTGGATGGAAAAAATCTATTATCGCTTAACATAAACAAATCGGTTTGCATGCCAATAGTCACTATACGTTCTCATCATTCGTTGGGTATAAATTTTAAATACACAAATGTCGAACTGCTATGACAAATTGTAGTTGCAAACCAATTAAAATGGTATTATCGTTCAAATATTTAGGAGTGACAATGGGTTTTAACCTAAAATGGTCAGAACAGATACATAATATCAAAAATAAAATAAGGAACTTAACTGTATTATTTTACAAAATTTGATTCCTTGATAAATCAATTATAAGACAAATTTACATGGCACTATGTAATTCGATTCTATCATATGGCATAAAATGTCAACCAACAGAACAGATATCAATACATTGTAGGTATACTTCACAAAAAAATGATTGTAAAAGTAGCATATTTCCTGCCATTAAAAATTATTTGAGAATTATTCAACCATACTGTTGATATATTAGGCAAATTTTAGTTAAATCCATACAGAACCATAATATACACAATGCTACAGAAATAATAATGGACAGAAGAAAAGGGAAATATATTAAACCAGCATATACTTTTTAAACTAGTTCTAAAATTTCTACTAATCACTTGGGGAAAACTATTTTTAACGATTTAAATAACGAAGTAAAGAATCTAATACAAAGTTTATGTGAAAGTCAATCTAATAATACCAATGATTCAACTACAAAATTACTTGCAAATTTTCGAGATTTTGACATATTTTGTAAAAATTTGAACTATAAACGCTTTTAAAAAAAAATTGTAACTAACGACTTTTATTTTTTTTAACTACAATAAGAAAAACTCATAATGAACCTTGCATTAAGTTTTCAAGTTTTTTTGGTCATCCAACATTTTTTTATCGACACTTCAAAAATAATTCTCAGAAAAATCGATAATTTCAGTTGTCTATAAATCACTCAAAAAAAGCCAAAATATTTTGAAAATTTAACTGTATATAGATAACACTAATATAAACATTTTATGAAAATTTTAAGTATTTACAGTGATTACTTTTTGATTTACAATCATATAAAAAAAAATCAATTTGGTCGAAACTGTTTTTGCGTAAAAATTCTCGTTTTTCCGTCACTTTTTTTTTGTTTTTTTTTAATTTTTTTTAAAAACTGTTGGAAAATGTTTACTTTTGACCTGTATAATGCACCAAGGATATTCACTTTGCAATCCGAAACTACCCCCAAACTTTGAAAATGAAGCATTATTTCGACTAGTTATGCTGTACACAAACACAAAAAAAAAACACACATACGTCATTTTAAATGTTAAATTAAAATGTCTTTTAAAATTTAAAAGACATTCAACTTCGTTCAGAATCTAAAAATAATAATCATTTCAAATGCCTAAACAGTTAAAAAAAAAAAAAATAAGTTTAATTAATATTTTAAAAGTAGGTACCTAATCATTGTGTAATAGTATACAAAGTTTCTTCAATTAGCATGGTATCTACGTAGTTTTAGCATTATAAACATTTATAATATGTTAAATATATTTTTAAATACATTTTTAACTTCAAAATAATATGTGAATTTTCTTGATTTCAACAAATTTGCAAAAAAATATTTTTCGATGTTAAAATGAACTATTAATTATTAAATCCGTGATAGGTATATTATATATATATAACAAAAAAAAAAATCAATCGAACTGAAAATTATACATCAGATAAAATAATATGAGAAATATTTTTTTATGGTCTCCTTGATTTTAATTTTTATTATAATAATACATAATAATTACGTTCAGTAAATTGACGTCAAAGTTTTGAGATGTTGCTTTAAATATTATGCACAATCGATTGTTTATTATAATAATATAATATACTACGTAAAATAGATGACAAATTAATTGTTACCACTTGAAAGAAACTGAACACTGTTATGCGTTGATTGTTTGTGGGTATATAGCTAATTAAAGGTAGTAACCAATAGATACGACTATACTCGTTTATAGTGTATACTGTATGGTCATGCACAAATGTGGCCCCAGTAAATAAGTCATGACGAATCATTACTGATAAATCAATGCACAATATGTATTCGTAAACAATTCTTTGCAAAGCTGCCGGTTTATTACCTTTTATCTATGTGATATTGAATTTCATTTACTATTTAATATCGTAGGTATTTATAATTTTGAATGCTCATAAAAATAATTGTGTGTAAAGACTTTTGACATTTATCGAATATAATGCGGCGCATGGGTGACCTTGTGTATTAACATATTAGTATTTAATAGTTTAATACCTAAAACTGTTATGTTTATCAGAACATATCTAAAAATGTAATAAGCGTGAAATGAATAAATTTCACAGTAATTCAACCTCAGCACATAATATACCTACAAGTTGGTATAATACACAAATTGAGAGTTTTAAAAATTCTTGGAAAATCTTTTCAGAAAATATTCATTAGTTTAACCTATTGCAAAAAAATAATTGATGCAGTTATATTGTATCTAAAAAATAAAGAATGGTACACACTGCAGTACACAGTCTGTTTTTAGTGACAGTATTTCTTTTTAAAAGTATGTCAAATTGCCCTAACAAAGTTAAATCAAAGAATATTGTACTCCTTTTTTTTTTTTAATCAAAATTTCGTTTAATTTCGTAAATAATTTATAATATTATGTTAAGTTGTATACGTAAATAGTAAATACAGGGAATATCTTAAGGTCTTTAAAGAACATAATTTTAACCTAACAACTAGATGTGTCCATATTGGGTACACAAATACACAAAACATGAACATCGTACAATATAATATGTACTGACAAAAATAACAACCAATGCATGTTAATTGTTAAAATATACAAACAAATGGAGTTTAGCAGACACTGAAATCTCAAATTTGAAATCCTAATCAGATAAAAAAAAAATCAGCGTAATACATCTGCAGCTATATTAATTAAAATATATTTGATATTAGGTATGTTAACTTTTAAACACCTACATAATATATCAAAAAGGTTTCACGTAATTTTTCGACAATAAGGATTTTCCGAAATCTATAAATGAATAAATTATCGCACAATATTTTCTCGAGTTCTTGTAGAAAGTGTAGTCGTAATAATTAATAATATAGGCACACGGTTTTAACTATTTTCTCGAACACCGCGTAGTTTGTTATTGTGAGCATTCCAAAAATCCAAATACAGTAAGTACGGCCGTATAGGTATGCATCACGGTTATCTACCGCGTGTATTATTACAGTGGTGCGGTGTATAGTATTTAACTGTATAGCTATTACTACTACTCGTACGACCTACACGGCCACATTTTCCTATCCTCGAAACACCACAAATATCATATTCATAAAATACTATTATTATTTTTTTTTTTTTTAAATAAACGCGTTATCCAAAAACACACTCACACACATACACACCGTCAATGTCATCGCAAATTCTGTCTCGATGTACACACGATGATATTATTCCCAGTATTACGTATATAGGTGTATCTAAAATAAAATCGCAGTCGTCCTCCACACGCGCTGCACACAAGCGCGATTTGGAATCGCGTATTACATAAAAATATTTAATAACGCGTATTATAATACGCCGGCACACAAACGCACATCATACACATACATTATATACAGTAGTATCGCTTTTGATTGCAAACCGTCGTCGGCGATCGCGTACATATTATTGTAAGTACATAATAACAATAATAATAATAATAATACGATGGGCTACCGCGCGCAGCCCCTCGGGCGACGGCAATCGCTCGTCGCGATGATGACACGCGGCGGCGATGACAATATAAAATATATAAAACGACATAATAATAGTACAATATAATATTATCATTATAATATTATCATCGATTCATCATCGGCACAGCGCAATAATATTATTATATACTATCCGCGAAATACCTATACCTACCTGTACGGACGGGCCGGACCAAACGGCCTCCGCCGGCGCGACCGTGATCGGAATTCGCGAGCGTGCGTTTGTATATCGTGTGTGTGTGTGTGTGTGTGTGTGTGTGTGTGTACGGTATACGTAATAACAATAATAAATATTACACGCACATACAAACACACACGCGTCACACGCTGTGCAAACACCACAAGGTTATACTCGCGCGAAACTAAACGATTACATTGCTGCTGCTGCTGCTGTTTTTTTTAAATTTTTTTTTTTTTTTTTTAAACGACGAAAAAAAAATAATATAATAAAAACCGTTTTTATGTTATTATTATTGACGCGTGTTGTTTTCCCGGTGTTCATAAAAACGACATTAGGTACCTATACAAAGATTGCAGATTTATAGCGTAGGTACATATAAATATTAGGTATAATATACATATATATACATAGATTATAGATAGTATATTATATGCATCACACCCGCAAGTTTTTACGCCATATCCGGTATCATAGCTGGTGGGTACATGATGAAATGTTCATCAAATTTCGATATTCGTATTTTCTATGCATGACACACTATATATGATTTAAAAGAAAAAAAAAACATAAAATTGTACTATCGTCTATCGTAATTTTTTCTATGGAATACGTTTTGTTAGTAAACCACAGACCACAGTATACCTACACAACTATGGAATAGATAATATTATAACTTTTAAGAATGACGTTACTTTATAATGTACAATCTACCTTTATAATACATTTGAAACAAAGTACTCGTATTTTCTAAATTAAAAAATTGTATTGTTTAAAGCATTACAAAAAAAAAAAAAAAACATTTAAAATATGTTTTAAACAAATAATCGTTTATTTTGTATTTTTTTTCAAAAAAACTGTTTTCTCCACCCTGATTATTATATTTTAATATAAACAATACAATTTTCAAAATAATAATTAGATTAATTAAGCTATTGCCTATTTAAATTATCAACCCATTCATACCATCTGGACTCTGGATAAAGAGTCGAAACTTAATAACAATAATATATATACTATTATAATTTATAATAATTAATAAAATAATAAATGCGCTGTTCTTGAAAAAATTAATTCAACCAACCTATCACTAATAGTAAAATAAGTTACTTTATGCACTAATACTAGGTGTCTATAGCTAGTTACACACGGTGTAGCCTGTGACAAAATAAATTAAGCTCATATTAAGTTCCGTTTAATAAAAAATAAACATATTTTTAACAGTTATTTGAGTTCTGGGTTTGACCAAATCAAACATAAAATGCACGTCTAAAATTATGTACAATTATAATATGTTAATATATATGTACCTATCTGTTGTTCAAAAAAAAAAAAAAACCGACCAAGAAATCAATTTTAGATTTTTATCCTTTTTTACACTTTTTAGAGGATGCATTTTGGAAAATGATTTTTTAGTTAATCACTAAATCATAAAACAAAACGACTGATTAAATTTCATTCCATAACTTTAGCGGTTCCGGCTAAGCGATGATGAATCAGTCAATTAGTCAGTCAGGATTAGTTGTTTTATATATAGAGAAAAATAATAATATTATAGTTTACTTGGTAGTTAGTAGTTACTAGTATGAAATGACAGATTGTCTTGGCTCAGTATTGTTTTTTGTATGCAATGATTTATCATTGAATTTAAATTCATATATTTACACATCTATTACTGCAGTGACCTACTTGATGACGAGATACACATCATGAAAACTACTGTAAAGCTAGAGGGGCGGTTACTAGCGTGCATACATTTTCTATTTGGGTGCAGTGCTGTATAGTCCAATAAAAAAAATTATCTCTTTTACTATTTAAACAATATTTTTAGATAATATTTGAAGTCTAAGCTGTCTATAGAACTATACCTACTCAATGATTATAATTATTAGTTATAGGTTTTGTGTATAAACTTTTGTATACCTTACCTATAGTTACGTCTACAGTCCAAATGTAACACAAGTCGATATTTTTATACCAAACCCCAAATAAAAAAAAAAATTGTTTTAGATAGGTAGATTTATGAATTATTAATCTATACATCGGATCTGAAGTTCCTGTAACGGTTTAAAAAAATTTGATTTTTTCATAAATAATAAATCTAATTTAAAACATTCCCCTTAAATATAGTTTATAGTCTTAATTAATTAATTTGTCTTGTGCTTTTTTTCATTATATACATACATATTATGCGTAGGTATTTTTCATGTTTTATATTACATCTAACTATTATACTCTTCACCCTCCTTATAAGTAAATTATTTAATATATAAATAAATAATAAATATTGCTACTGCAACTAGATAGTATGTATAAGCTTTCGTTTTTAGCGCTTGATTTAGTATTAACAAATTACAACCTCCTTATTATAAATCGAGTTTCACGTATTTTTCTTAATGATCTATTTAACAACCAAATGTACATCGAACGATTAATCATTTAACACTTGTATAATGTAGGTAATCATAAAACAATGTAATTTGTTTTAAAATACTATAGTTACATCGTATAACTATTAAAATCAACACTTGATTAACAGGGTTACTGTTACGTATAGTTATCGATAATAGTGTTGAACTTTTCCTCACATATTCTGTTATAAAGTGAATTAGAGCATATTATTTTAAGATCTACACTATACCTAGGAATTAGGATGTCCTATTAGTCAAGAGCCACCGTCCTTCCATCTAAAATTACTTCAGCATGACAAAACCGATAGATATGTCAGAAACTCAGAAACTTCGTAATATGCAAAGCATCGTATTTTCTTTCAACTGTAGTTATCCATGAACAACTAAAAGCAACTAAAGTTTCCCATACTAAAAGTAGTAGGGACTGGGGAATGGGGATGCACTAGCCTGATGAAAACTGAATTTCTGCTGACATGTACCTACATATTTTGTCATGCACAAGTCACAAGTTACAGTTTACATCAAATGTATTATTGTGAAATTCGTTAAACATAACTATATGTAGGTACCTATATTATACACGACAAAAGTCATTTTAACGAACTTCCTAACGTAAACCTCTAACCTGGTATATGCATTGCTTCCTAATAAACGTACATCGACTTATAAACATTTATTTAAAAAGTTACGTGATGCGTGTTTGACCGAAGGATTTGTACTTAACCCAACTATGTTCGTAATTGATTTCGAAATTGGAATACACGAAGTGGTTCGTAGTATATGGCCGACCAGTATTACTTGAAGTTATAATTTTCATCTTGGCCAAGAGTGGTTTAGAAAATTACAAAATTTGAGTCTATCTAAAGTTTATATTGAAAGAGACACAGATGATGGAAAATTTTTTAATTATATTTTTGATCTTCCGTTACTTGAGCCTGATGACGTCGAAGATTTATTAGTTTTTGATTTAATTGTAAATATGTCATCTAAATATCTAATAATCAAATAGTACAATTTTGCGATTACTTAACAGAAAATTATATGCAAGGCATATTCCTCCTTCTTTTTGGGCATCAAAACCAGAAGTTAAAACAAATAATGTATGTGAATCTTTCCATTCAAAATTTAACGCGTATTTTTACCATCATCATCCATCATTATATAAATTTATAGATGCTCTACAGGATAGTTGACACATATATAAAAATTAGAAGTGTAGAAGAAGGGGTAATACAAGAAAGAAAGAAATCGACTACGCAAAAATACCAATTTATTAATATACAGCGACGAATAAAATAAGATGGACAAATTTGAAGAAATGCATTTTTGAAAAAAGTATGTTTTAAGAATAAATGACAAAATGCTAATTAGGTAGCTATTGTATTATTATTTAATTTTTTTAATTAAATTTTTTTTTTGATTCTACGATTGCTTAAAATAATTTTTGATAATAATATATTTTTCAATTTTAAAAATTGTTTTTTCTTTATTTTTACGCCTAATACTCTAAGAGCCTCTACACTAATATATGTCATAACACGTATATTATACCTAATTAAACGATAAAAGCGTATATAGATTATCGTGACAATACGTATATGAATATAGTAACTCATATAGAAAATATGTAAAATAAATTGCCGCAATTTGTATAATGTATCTAATCAGTTTTGTCGCAGATTGTATAATCTTAATTTTTTTTTGCCGCAGTTTACACACAGACTAAAATATACATGATAACTTTTAAAATCAAATTGATACTAAAATTAATAATAATCATTAAAATAATTCGATTAGGTACTCAGTTAACTGTTTATTTAAGTTAAAATTCTTATAAGTTATATATAAATATGCATAAATACTATTAATTATTTCTGAGAAATAGAAAATTACCGTATAAATTATACATGATATATATATATCTATTTAAATATCAAATTTTATCCTTAGAATTATATAATTCAATATCTATATACCAATACTTGTATATTTAATAGTTCAAAGTTACTTATGAATGATTAAAATACCAGAATCAAGTGCTAATTATTTAATTTAATTTAAATGTTGTATCTTTATTTTACATCTACGAATAAGAATTATATTTAATTTTAATTAAACCAAAACCCTGAAGGCTGAAAGTCATTTTAATTATACGCAACAGTACTTTAATATTTAATGTAATAGGTATGTCTGTTGAAATTAAACTTGTATCAAATTATTGTGTTTCAAAGAAAAAAAATGACGAGCCATAATTAATGTGTACTTGGTTTTTATTGTATTAAAATAACTTATATATTCTCAAATAAGCAACTAAAATATTGTATAGATACTGTTAACAGTGTAATAATGCTTAGTTCTAAGATTTATATAATGTAATTGATTAAAAATTAAAATAAAGAATATTTGTATTTAATTTTAACTGCGTCATAGAAAATTCTGATCCAAATACTCTGTGCAAAGAAAAACAAAATATTTCTAGTAAAAACATTTGATAGAATGGAAACAGATGTATACAACTTACCGGTCTCACTATAGTCAGTAAATGGAGTCACCATTCACACTTATGCTATGTTATTATTATTTTATTCAAATGAAATGTTAATAAAAACTATTTAAGATTAATAAATTAGAACGGATTAATAATTTTGTAATTTTTAGGATAACCAATGTTGGTTTAGATAGAAGTATGAGATTTTTTAATTTAGTCATAGCTGGTATGTTGATGAGACCTGGATAATTTATTTATGATCAAATGATGGAAAACACGAGATTCAACTCCACAGTTAAGAAGGATTCATGAGCCATGGACGAGAGACGATTATTAGCACATTATAATACGTATAGTTTATACCTATTACCTACACTTATACCTAATATATTTTATTTTACATAGTGTCTATAGAAACACTTGTTTTTCAGTATTATAGTTTACTTGTAAATGTAAATTTTAAATTGAATATATTATTATACTTTTAAAATAATATTTTAGTTACATATTTTTGTATACAGTAAATATAAGATATTTACAAACAACCTAGTGAACGTAAAAATAATTACACAAAATTACTGCAGTTTAATTCTTACGAATACAACAACGTTATCAAGATGACTTATTAATTTTAAGTATACATATATTCATTAAATGCACTTATTATAATAATATAATAATATTATAATATCGTATATTCGGATCACGCGGATCGTAACGTTTTAAATGTATTTTAATTAATTTCAAAACAAAGACTAATGGTAAGCTGAAAATTTTTAATTGAACCAAATAGAAGACCATTACGTGTCATTATTGCTAAAACCAGTCAAACCCGCTGCAATTTGTTTACGTCGTTACGAGCCGGAAGAGCTGAGATCACAATTTTATTATTACGGTTTGAATGTCATGACAGTCGACAGAGTAATCGGAATGGAATTTAATTTTAGAGGTGGCCGAACGTCCGGCCTACTGTATTCCTAGTACAGTTTGCTATTGACAATACAATATATTATAAACTGTAATAAACTAATAACTATAGCATTAAAACAGTATTTAAAACCATCTAATGATTCTCATTAATAACTAATAATTGCTTATTATTTATAAATTAAAATATAACATTAATTTTTACTTAAAATGCTTTAAAATATTTGTGATGATTAGAATATCTTAACATACACTTATACGATACCCACCTATAAAAGTAAAATTGATTTTGTTCGATATTTCTGAACAAACGTATAAGTACTATTATATGAATCGATTAAACCAAGTGTAAATTGATTAAAGACATTGTGAATGCGTATAAGTGTATTTTTGGTAGAAAATTTCTATTTATTGTTGTTATTGTTTTAATACATTTTTAATGAGTATTACTAACAGTACTACATTACAACCGTTAATAAATATATATATATATTTTATTCAATCACAATAGATCACCGTTTTCACACATACGGTCGTAATATGAACAAATTAAATTTCTTTAAGATTTCATTTTAGAAATCAAACAGAATTCATCATATTATATACACTTATGGTGATTTTATGTGTTTTTCTCTGTCGTTTTGCCATCCCGTCAAGTATTTTGTGCCTGTGCTCAATATAGCAGTTAAAAATAATGATCAGATTTTTAATACCTCAACAATGGCCTATAAAAGTAAAAACACTGACCGGCGACCGCTTTAACAATTATATTATTATCGTTATTATATGTTATTCAATATTAATAATAAGCTTTATTGGAGAAACTTTTAACAATATTATTATACAGATTTAACAGGAAGGTAAACTATAGTTATTACGGGTTATACTGAAACGGCGTTTAATATTATACGCGTTTTTCTTTTCTAATTGAACACAATATAATAATATAATAAGCGATATCATAGCCCTTCACGTATTCGCATTCGGCGATGTGTTGCATTCCTGCCGCACGGTCCGTATACAGACGAACGCTGTTCCGCATTACGATACGATCGCAGCACGACGGTAATAATATAATAACGACGCGTCAAGTCGCCGCCATTCACTCGTCCGCGTCAACTCGAAAAGCAACAAAAAACGTCCGTACTTTTTGACCTCCGTTTCGCGAACGGATATTCGGCAAGTACGACGGGCTGCAACTGACGGGTTTCGCGAAACGTTTTTCTCGCAATATTTCCGCGTTTATAATATAATACATAATATTATATTATATTATTATAGCTGATAGATAGGTAGTAGGTACCTACCCGAAACCCGCCGCGGAGACGTTCAGCGGCGGCGTTTCCAACCGGCCGGACGCGTTGCGCGGCCGACCGGTTCGCCGATCCGGTCGGCACGACTTCCACGACGACTCACTAGAGAAAACTACGTTTCACCCTTCCACACACCCGACGACCAAACGAGTTGTCGTGGTCGTACTGTATTATGTTGTTGTTGTTGTTGTTTGTCGTCTTTGCAGAATAATGCACATCGGTCGCACGCGCACGCGCACGACTTGGGTTCTTCTGACTGCGTAAACGTGTATAATATATGTAATATATGTATTATAATGATGGATACACATTATATAGAGGTCGAATTTTAAGATAATTATATACGTACACCGCGGCTATATAAATACAAAATATTATGCACTATAATATGGCATGATTTGCGTGTAATTTTTTTTTTTCAGCTCGTATTTTCGCGCAGCCAATCGAGATGTAAATATTATCGAATTCAAGGTTTTGCGATTTTATATTTTCGTGCGTACGTTTTGTACGATATTATGTTACATTATAAACGACTGTACACGGTTTTCAGTGAATATTTATAGCTCGTAGGTTACCTACCTGTATATCGTAATTTCGTAATGAAATTATATATTATTTTAAATACGAAATACTTTTAACCCAAACTGGTTCGCATTCGTTTTCACTTTTTTGATTTTCACCGGTCTTTCGAAAGTTATTCGACGACTTTTTCGACATGTCTTTAAATATTATTGAGTTATTCTCAAAATGACTTTTTTATTCCCACCATCGGCCTCGTCAAATTTTCAATCTATGTACCTACAATAACAGGGTTGTTGTTTTTATATTTTTATCGAAAAACGAAGAGAATAAATGTCAAGGATTTTTAATAGAAGTCATCACCCGTGCGTATAATATTATAATAATTATAACTAATATAATTATTAAACTCGTACGAAAAACAAAACGAATACACATTGATTCGACCTCTATACGGTAATAACAATAATTAATACTCGTACGCGAGTTGTTGCAGTGTATGTTGCGTATGTGTATTTTATATATTATATTATATTATGCGTATAATATAAAACGCGTATGTGTCGACGAGAGTGTCGTAATATCCCGAGAACAGGTAGGACAGTATATTAATGTATCTACATTACATTACAGGTATACTTGACTACTTGATACTGCTGTGGCCTGTCGGCGAGAAGAAGCGGAGGATAAGACGTGTTTGCGATGAGGTGTATTATCAACTTGAGCCGCCGTGAAATTGCGTTATAATATTATGCATCGAACATACCTATATTGTGTATACATAACGCAATAACATAATATAATATTATATTATATACGTTTATGCGCGAACCATATTCATATTATTATTGTGTCGACGTCGAGCAATAAAATAATATGATGTTATACATTTTTAGACACTTACAGCCGAGAGAAAGAGAAAAAGACGCCCACTCGAAATCGTTATATTATACGTAACTATATTATATATCCCTGTAATACGTCGTATTTCACGGGTAAACATCATCGGTGTACCATTTTAGGTTGTTATTTGTCTTGCCAAGTATATGTGATATACATGTAAAGGTTATACCTACCACGTCGTTTAATCGACACGATTTTGTTTTATTCGAAAAACGTATACAATATAATATACTCGAAGCTCATTCCTGTAATCATGTCTGAAATATGAGCGACGACTCGTCTTTCACGGGGATTGTCTCCAATCAAAAAACGCATACTCAATGATATTGTTTATTATATATGTAATATGTAGCTCGCGAGAATTACACTTTTTTCGTTGTATACTATTACGCACTATGCGTTTATTTGCGTGTCATTTATGTTATTATAACTATCGTAATTCTTAGAAAAATATAGTTTTATCAATTGGGATGTAACTCAATGAGACATACCGAGTGTATGTAATTTACACCAAGTTTTATCTAGAGAAAAAAAATAAAACTAACATATTAATCAAAACTATTGTAAAGTAGTTTTAATTTAATGCATTTTGTATGATGCATAACATAATTAATCATTAAAATGAAAAAACATGTTTTTAACAAATTATTATTAGTGTTTGACGTTTGTCGCTGTATTTATATATAAAAAAATATTATTATTCGATTGATACTCGTTTAGGTGTAATCAGTATCAAATCGGGTGCTTAAAAAACAAATGATTTCGTATTTTTTAATTTCAATAGTAATGGACTATACATAGGTGCCTGGAAATATTAATACTAATTATTGACGATTAGTTAGATTGTGACAGCGGATAAATCAGCAGTGGCTTTGAGTACATCGAGCTGACCGACTGCCACACCTATATGTCCATAATAATATAATACCTACAAAGATGTAGAGTTATCAATTAAAAAAAAAACCGATCACATCATATCGATTGCAAATCATAAATAATTATCGAATTAGAAAAGTGAACAAATACGCTTACTGCTGTAGGGTAGGTCATTATGATGGGCGGGACCTGCCAAAGGGGCAATCAAGTTTCATCACCGCGAGTATTATTAGTATTACTTATACATTTTAAAATGATTATTATAGAGCAATAGTGTTCTAAAAAAAATTAAGATAAACACTCACTATTTTGAAATATATTATCATTTCTGAAAAAACTTTTTTATTTAATTTGAAATTTGAAAAAAAAATCCAAAATATAACTTCTCATGATAATAAATAACTCAGAGTTAAAAATTGTCTTCAATTTTATTGTATAATGGAAATGATAATATAAACATTTGGTGAAAATTTCAAGTAGGTATCTAATGTTATTTTTTTTTATTATTTTTTTTTTTTAATACAATAAAATATCAAAAAAAAATTTAGGAGAATAAGTTATTTTACTATTGAATATCGAATATAGTAAATATTTGAACTTCAAATGCACATAAAATATAAATTTTCCTTTTCGGTTGAATTTTATAAATTTATAAGTTTAAAACTAATAAAGAATCGTATTAAGAATTGTAAGAATTGTACCTATTAAATGTTTAAATCTTACTTCTTAGGTATAAAAACAAAACATTTTATGAATGTCTAACAACAAAAAATTTACAAATTTTCTCAGTTTTTATGAATTCTATCAAAATTATAAAAAAACAATATCGTGATCACTAACTATAGATTTTTGATATTTTTTTATTTCAATAATTAACAACTCATGAGGTGCTTTGAATTAAATTTTCAAGCATTTCTATCTAACAAATCTAGCCAACTACATAGTATCATTGTTTAAAAAACAAATAAACATTTTTTATACCTATAAATAACTCTAAAATCGTCAAATAATTTTTAAAATTTTATTGTAGATAGAAAATAATAATATAAATATTTGGAAAAATTTCAAGTTTCTCCGGTTATTTGTTTTTGGATAACATCAAAAACACAATATCGATTTTGTCGAAAATCGGATTTGCGTAAAAATTCAAATTTTTTTCTTTAATTTTTTGTTTGTTTTTTCAAATTATAAAAATAATTACTGACAATTTTGTAATTTTACCTCTGTATAGAACAAGTTATAGATCCAATACTGTGCCACTACCCAACGGCCAATGTACAGCAGAACGGTACCCACTTGTTATTTTTTTTTTTAATTTGCACATGTTCATAAATCAGTAACGCTAGTTTTGCTAGATCGACTCGTGTGGTTGAAATTTTAAAGCAACATTGTAGGAACATTGTGGAAATATTGTGAAAATATTGTAATTAAATATATGTAACAGGAACGTATGCACTCTGCAGTAACGTTACTGTCGTCGTCGCCACTAATGTGGTACAGCCGCAGTACAGACGCAAGCCGCAGACGACACATAATTATGCAACCCTGGTACCATGGATTCGTTTTGTTAGTGACATAATACTTATATTGTACGTAAATGCATAGTGTTGCTCACAGGCAACAAACTAAAAATTCGGTTTTTTAGGCATTTAAAATACCAACAAAATTTTTTTTTAGTATTTTTTCCTTAATTAGGAGTTAACATCCCAAAAAAATCATGCATTTTAGGGTTAAATTTGTTTACCTAGTTTTTAGTTTCTCTGATTAACTGATTATATAGGCACACAACTGACCGTAAGCCGTTAAAAATATGAATAATATACCAATATTATACGCATAGGAATATTTTCGAGTCAGGGGACAAAATTAAATTATTTATAGGTTGGTTTTTATGTTGATTATGACTTATGAGAGACAAACTACGCTGTCAATAATAATATTATCTCGTAATATAATAAATAATAAGAACTCGTTAAGAGCCATACATAAGTCACACTTGTAGTATTGAATTAAATTTTACTAAATATAGTTACTAGATTCATCATTTATTTTTCTATCAATAAAACTAAGTAAACAATAATGTTTCTAAATAAAATAATAATATACAAAGTTGTCTCAACTTTCAAGTCCATACTATGATATATTTTGAATTAATTATGTACAACAAAGTAATTAAAATGATTAGAGGAAAAAATCATGTTTTTACATATTGTATCTATCCGATTTCATCAAAATTTGAACTTCAAACGACTATAAGAACAATTAAGAATAATTAATCTCAATATTAGTAAGAATCAAAACATCCAGTATATAGTTACAGAGTATAAGTTATAATTGATTTTTATTTTTTGTTGGTTTATGTTTGCCATATTTTATTATACTCCAGGCTGCAGTTGCATTATTATACTATAAGTGCTATATAGTGCGTGAGTAGATACGTACAAACAAATTTCAGTTATATCTAAATGTAAATATTACACTAATGCGCAGTGTACTCTGCAATTAGCCCTCAACAATAATTCACTCTGCTTATCTATTACACATAAGATGAATTTTAAATAGTTGGATGGACTGTTGCTAACTTGATATTTAGGTTTGGCGTCACTAGTTCTAATAGAACCTATAGTACCGTCTCATGAGTTATAAATTATAATAAATTATAATATATATTTACTGTTATCTGTTAGTAATAATAATAATTACCTATTTTACATTTCTAACATATTATATTACATTCGAGTAGATTATAATAAATTTAAATGTTTATATTACAAATATATTTAATATAGTACACTAACACTTTCTAAATCCTTAATATGAATAATTCAATAAACTATGATGTATTGATTACATACATTTGATATTTTAACAAAGATAAACAAATTACATAATAAAATATTGACAACTGATGAAGACCAGAAAACTGCGACTAATCAACTATAACGATCAATCAATAATATTTCTAACTAGACGAAATGTTGAAACATAAAAATGAACAGAGACAAATCTGTGCACATAAATCATATTTTATGTGAAAATGTCAGATGCCTATGATAGTCCAATACTGTTGGGTTAATAAATCATCGCACAAAACGATGACGCGAAATATCTAGGAATACACCTTAGCTCACGAGATTTGATAATAACTTCCGTTAAAATCGAGACAACTAGATTTGCCAGCAAAGATTGGATCAACTCATCAATCTAGCAGCAACCCAACTACTTGACAACTCTCAAGACATAAGATGTCTCAAACGTCGAAGATCATATGACTTACCTAGTATAAAATATAAGACTAAGACCGGTATACTTCTTTACTTGGAGTGTTAACCCAAACATTTTTTGTATGTATTTATCAAAATGTATTTATGTACACATTTGCAATGTATTGTTAAAGACCATTGATTGTTATAATAAAAATCGTTAGTATAAAATTTATAATATATATTTTAGGTATATATTATATTATAATCAAGTCAAATCTATTTTTTTTTTTTAAAAGCTTTTATTCGTTTTTAGAAAGGCATTTATACATTTTTAATTCCATATTCTGAAGTAAATTATATTTTAAGAATTTGTATGTATAACAATTAACAATCGAATTTCGAACAAGGACTTAATTAGTTACAATTTATAAGTTATATTATGTATTGAGCTTTGACTAATCTACTATTATAATTACCATAATATAAATTATTGACTTATGCTTTAAATATTACTTTACTATTAATGACTTTGCTTTTATTGAATAAAAAATAACAATAATATAAATATAAAGTTTAGCTATACGAAAACCATAGGACGTATAGAGTAGCTGTGAAGTCCTAAGAGGTAATCAATGTTTAACTCTGTTATGTTATAAGATTGAATTAACCAATTGTTAAATTAAAAAGTAAAAATATTACCTAGTAAATCGTTCAGACTTTTTCTATATCTTAATTTTAAAGCAAGTTGTTTTAAATTGATTTGTACATTTTAAAATGCTTATAACTTTTAATCAAATTTTCAAGCTCTTTTACACAGACTAATTATATTTTATTATAAGTACATAAATTTAAAATTATTTCAGTAAATATGAAATTCAGTGCAGATGAAAAGTCTGTGTGTTAATTAATTTATAAAAAAAATGACGTTTGAATTTAAATGATATAAAAAAATAATTTTCCAAATCTTTAATACTTCTCGAGATAATGAGCGTTGACTGATAAAATAATCATTAAGTAATATATAGATATTATATATTATTATTTTTATATATTATATTTGCTATCTACACTATGCTATCCATTATTTAATATAGTAATTAAATTTATCTAGATATTTATATAATACGCATTAGTAGATATTAATCGGTACATTTTTGCACATATATAGTATATAATCCTATATAAGGTATATAATGAATGTACCTATAGTAATATATTTAATTCACATCATAAAAACAATAACAAATAAAAATAGTTTAAAGGTGCACCCACACAGGTTCAGTGCTATATTTACTGCTGTGAACTTGTTTCATTTTATTCATACAGACGACAGATAACGGTGTACGTATAACGTATTTTGCGTAATGTTATTTAATTAGAAGCAAACAACAAATCAACTTGACAGAAAAATTTAAATATTGTGTTCAAAATCATGTTCAGTATTTATTGCCGTTTAAAAATATTTTTGATCTCTAAAAGTCTTAAAAATGTCTACAGATTTGTGTCGATTGTTGTTGTTGTTTTCTGTGAAACTATTTAACCAATCAAAACCTAACCTTAGTACAATCAAGAATTTATATCCGATATTTTAAGAAGCTATATTAAATTATTAAAAAAGTTTCACTAAAGAAACGATTAGCCAAATATCTAAATTATTAGAATTAAAAATATTATATTTATAAAATATATAAGATCAGCTAAGTGTGAATGACTAAAGTAAATATTGTCGAGTAGCCATAATTCTAAAACTTCATGTTTCGTCACATTGTTTAGGTCATGGCAATAATATCTCTGATGAATTAAAATTTTATTATCCGAGATCTTATGTACGATTTCAATATTTACAATATAGCAAACGAATAGTTGAATAATATTAGTCAAAGGAGTAGTAATGACCCTAATACAATAATACATAGTACATACATTCTGCAGAACTATTTATATGCCACATCAGTAGGTATGACTAGGTAATTAGTGCCTATATTCTAACGTGTATAACACAATCTAACCTAGCCATACAGGGCAGGGATAAATGTTTAGTACATTTGTATTGTTTTCTAATGCCATCAAAGCACAATAATCTTACCTACTTTTAAACTGCATTATGTAATATAGGTACATCGTAATTAATAATTATCTATCCCTACTATTGCAGCTAGTCTATACTTCTTGCATCTGTATTTTTTTCCTCTATGAAAAAAATGTATTAAAAAATAATAATGAAATTTGATTTATTTTTATTTTCATTTTAATCCTAATTTAATGCAGACCTATAGGAAACCTGTAGTAAAAACTGTGAACATTTTACAAAAAAAAATTACTCAACAAATCGCTTGCGATGAATAGACAATAAGACGATCCGAAATTCTATTGACTACCTTACAGTATTTGTATCTATTATACTATTATTACGTTCTAGTATCTCGTATACGAAGATGAATCGTCTTAGTTTATACCCTGGGGTATTCACTTTCAATTATTATACTATGAATTTACTTATAATGTATACATATAATATGATAGTAGATAGAGGTATATTATAGTCGTATAGATTATGTGATTTTTATTAGTGCATACAGGTTTTTGTAGACACACAGTTTCTCTGTACAGTGTACACTGTACAGGTACAATGCACTCACAAGTCTGCTGTGATCTACATAATAAAACATATTATAATAGAATAACTAATTTATTACTAAATAATTATAATTATTTTTAATTTAACCCTGTATATATACAGGATTAAATTAAAGAAAAATACATTTGATGGTGCCGAGTTAAACATAATAAAACTCATATAGATTTCTTTTTTCAATGTTAAATTATAATATACGAACAAAATTATTTAAATATGTTAATCATAAATAACTGCTTATAACATAAAAAATAAAAAAAATTATATAGTTTTTATTTGTAATTCATTATTTTTTTTATTAATTATTCTCATTATCTCATTTGGTTTTATTATCCTACTCGATCGGCACCTTATAACTATAGTTTTATTTTATAATTTATATTTTAAAATATTTCCCTTCGTATGATAATATTATTGTGTGTTTTTTAATGGCCTTAAAATATTTTATATACGTTAAAACCAGAATAAATTTTCATGATATAAGAAACCACGAAATACCTGTGTACCTAAATACCTAAATGCAAATATTAATTATTTAAATATTTTAAAAATCAACAAAATGTATATTGCCAAAAACCAAATAAGTCTAAAATATTATTGTAGTCTAAAAATTAGATTATCGTCATACTTTTTTATAATTTTTATTGAATTATTGTATTTGAATTTAATATTAATATACTATGCAGTATAAAAAAACAAGGTATACCTATAATTATTAATAAATGTAAATAGCGAACATTAAAAAAAAAAAATAAGATTCAAGGTTTAATTCGATAATAATGATAGCATAATATTTACTATGATAATAAAAACTAAAAAAATAAATTTAAAAGACTTAAATACTTATTATAATTTATAATTTATTGCTTGTGAAAATCATGAATGAAAAAAAAATAAACTTATACAACTCTCTACACCCATTGTGACATATTATGATATAACAATATTGCACTGGAATGAAATACACCTAATTTTCTATTACATATTATTCTCGGTCTGTCATTATAATTATATCATGATGAGTAATGATGACACACATCCTAACCAAATGCAATATTTTAAACAGGCTGAGACGATTTCTTTCCTTATTTATTAACGTTTTCTGTCTTCCTGAATCCATTTTGCACAAATAATCATAACCAAAAGAATAATATTTTGTTTGTTTTATTTTTTGTGCGGTGGTTGGGTCATCGAAATACAACATAGGTAATACTGTTGGCAGGAAAAAATCATTATGCTACCTGCTAGTAAAAAACTCGACGACCGGACGAAGAACAACGTCCACGTGTGTTGATGATAATTATTATATATGTCTTTTATTCAATACTATAAGGAATAAAATTATGTGCGTAGAAAAAGAAAAGAAACTCGCGGACGAAGCGCGCCATCGCGGTCGATAGTGCAGACGATTACGTGACTGCCGCCGACCGTATACAGAGCTGCACAGACGCACACTTCGAGCCGTCGTGGCCGGTGAAAGTTTACTGCCACTGCTAATTCTTCGTCTGTGCCCTCACAAACATCGAAAAAAATGACACGAAAACACACGTTCAACTGGTTAACCGCGAAACATTGCTGGAACATAATGAACAAAACAGAGTACAAATAAAACTTATTTTATGATTTAATTATTTAGTTTTGTTTCTGCGAGTATACCTATTTGTGAAAAAAGGCCAAAACCTAAGGATAATAAAATGTATATAATATTATATAGTAATCAAACGTGTTGATAATATTTTATTTATTTTTAATAAAAATAACAATGGATACAAATCAAAAATTGGTATTGCGTTTTAGAAAATAATATGATATATTTTATACGATGAGAATTTTAATTTTTGAGCATTAATCTACGATCGATGAAAACGAATTGTCTGAAAAGTCTAATTTAATCGATAAAACGAACAACATATTTTTTAAGCACATTTCATATAATATAATATAATTAAGAAATAATACAACATGTGTTATGTCATTTTATATTATATTTGTATAACAATTATTATAAGAAATTGTAATAAAAACAAATTTTAAAATAAATGAAACTTTTTAATCAAAAATATAAGAACAAGCAATATCAGTTTTAATATGAATTAAATGCCAGCTATCAAAATCAGTAATTCATTCACATAAAAAACGAGGTTATATATTATGTTGAATATTTTCGACGGAAAAGTTAATACGATAGATTTTTAAATATTTAAATATGATAGAAATAATCAGTTGTATTTTATTTAAACTATGTTATCGCAATCGTTTAGAATACAGGGTCATTCACAAAATAAAAAACAAGTATATAGTATACAATCGACTGTCGTATAAAAATAAGTGCGTTTGATCTAGCCATTTATCGACACTGGTAATGGCGTAATCGGATCTAACATTTTTGTAAACCTAAAATTATACAAAAAGCTTATGTTGATTACTTTATTTTTTTATCCACAATAGTTTTGATGATAATAATAAATACTTACATTTTAAGACTCTTAATAATTAACTATTTATATTCTATAGGTACATTAAAAAAATTGTTTTTAGTTAAAATGTATTACTAGTATTTTAAGTTTTAAATGATTTGTCAAATATTTTTCAATATTTAACCGTGTAAATTTGAAGATCGTTCTTGTGTCATGCTAATCCGTAGTCAATATTTTGTTCGTTACATTATAAAAAAAAAAAATAATACACTAGTTTAAGTATATTATAATCAATCAAGTTACATGGGATGCTAACGAGATACTTGACGATGCTATAAGAACTTCCATCTAGTACTGTTATCATAGAAACTGTGTAACTAGATAAATAATTGTACAGTGGTCAGTGACATCAACAGTTGACAGGCAGATAGTCGATAGACAACTGCAGATATAATTGAAGAGTACCTCTAGAAGAGGTAGTGGTTTAGATTAATAAGTTGCTCCAGATAATAATTATTACACGACTTCGCCATTTATATTATATTATATACTTTATACCTACGTATTTCTAGTAATTGTTTATTAGCCGATGAGTTGGCTGTTTACAATAATAAAATTCTTGATTCTTGATTTGATAGAATTTCGACGTTATGTTTAGTGAAAGTTTTGTACTGGAGACTATAATTGATCTTTTCGAAAACCTAGCTGGATAATCTTTCCCTGAACAGAGGATAAAAAAAAAACCGTTTGTCGATTTCCGACCCGCGTAGTTCTACAACTAGAATGGGTTAGTTGCGAGATTGCGTGTTATTGGCGTGTACATAATAATACTTGTCGCAATATCGTTATAATTGTGTGCGTCATTATATTTTCACTAACAATGGACCGCCACAGACCGATCAAAGGTCCGAAAAAAATTTTGCGACCATACGACATTGAGCACAACAATAATATGTTATGCAGAACTGGTAGCCATAATCCTTGCGACGGTTACGCTGTACGCGTGTGTATGAAAACGATGATGGGACGGCATTTTAAATTTATCACCGGATATTCGTCACACACGACTTGGGCAATATCGACATTATTGGCCGAATGCACATAAGTGCTTGTAGACAGCAGTATTCTATAATAGTGTGTAACGTATTTGTCACGAAGATATATACTCGTGACTATTGAATATATTATTATACTATTATTATTATTATTATTTATTAGTTATTACTTATTAACAAAATAATTACCTACATCGAACATAGGTATAAATATCAAATGATACTCTTAGTAAAAGTACGTACCTATATATTAATTATAGGATACATTTAACAAAATTGTTTTGATTATCAGCAGTAACTACGAGGAATATTATATTAGTTTTAGTAATTTTTTTTAAATTTGATGAAAATAAATATTGTACATCAGAAAGTATTTTATTTTTTGTCGATTTTCATATTTTTTTGCGCAAAGAAAACCAACTTCAATTTACGATGCATCAGTTTTTATTTTTCAATGATATCCTTTTTTTTTATTGTTGTTATAACTGTAATAGTAATTTAAAAAAAGTATCATTACTCATGGATTAAATATACTTTATAGTGTATTTAATCTATGCATTACTAGAGTTTTGAAACTCTCGCTTATTATTTACAATAGCATAATATTATATAATATTAATTGTATAGTAATATAATTGACCATTTTTAGTATACGTATAATAATTTAAAATGTTAAAAAAAAATTCATAGATATTTTTATATTCTATTGCGTTTTAAGTCAGAATCATTTTTTTTTTTTTATATACAAATCAAATCAATGATGAATTTTTATTTTTATTCTACAAAAACAACACTCATAATTTATAATGCAAATTTTTGAATAAATCCTACAAAAGATTAATAATAAAATAGACTATTTTATTTATAAACGTATAAATAAAACTTGTTTTTAACAACTTATACTCCATAAATCGTAAAAATGTACATAATATGAGCAAAATTGCATAATATACCTACAATGAATTGACTTGACTATATTTTATCATTTATTTCCTGATAATTAGTGATCACAACAGTCGCAATTAATAACAACACAACGCCGTATTTTATGGTGATGTTTACCATCATTATACTGTTATTGTAGCTGTTCTATGATCTACCGTATATGTTGTTGCCGAACTATACGGCAAACTATTATTGAATACGTATTATTCAGCATTATTTTTAATTTTGATAAATTTTTTTAATATTTAAATTTTAAACAGGTACTTATAAAAAAAGTCACGCTGTTAATTTTTAATATTTTTAAATGCTTATACAATAATATATATACTTCATTAAAATTAACATGAAACCTTGTATTTAATTTTAAGCTTTTTGACTGATCAAAAAAGGTTTAATCAACATTCATTAAAAACCAAAAATGTAAAATGTCTTTAATAGCTCAAACGTTAGAAATATTTTGATTACCTAATTATAATTTAAATATTTGATAAAAATTTTAAATACCTATTTAATATATGGTTTTTCATTTTTGAATTACAAAAAAAAAAAAAAAATCGAAAAGTTTATTAAAGATAACTTTTTATTTTATATGTGAATATCTAATTTCGAATTTTTATAGTTTTAATAAATTTTGTAAACTTAAACGCATAAATGTACTAAATTCTAAAGTTCATAAAATTATTTGTGACTGTATTTTCGATTCATTTTTTTTTAGTATACAAATAACTTGTCTTATATGAAGGCTCACATATTATATTTTCAAGCTTTCTTTTTTTTATATAAAAATATATATATATATATTATAATTAACCTTAAAAAAAAATCAAAAATTATTGGAAATTTTATGTAATAAGGAATAGTATATAACATATTATTTGTGAATAATTATATGTAGGTAATGACTTATATTTATAAATAGCTCAGTGTTCAAAAATGTCAGTTATTCTGTTATTCATTTTTGAATTACGATACAAAAACTTAATGTATTATATAGAGACTGATATTGCGTAAAAAATCCAGTTTTTCCTCTTCAGTATTTTTTTGCTTTCCCTGTTATTTTGAAAATTACATAATATATGGTATATTTTACTTTTGACCCTCTTCCTTCTCCACCCCAAAGTGATAACTTGATTTAATTTCTTGTTGTAAAAACTAAAATTTAACTTTAAAGTTAAATAGGTATCGAAACTTTTTTACACATACACAAATATATTTGTAAAATTAATACATTTATTGCTCTGCTCAGAATCTAAAAGACTAAAATCAAATGAATATATTTCTTGTATTTGGTATTTTTATTGTGCTCACTCTTTAAACATATTTTGGTTGTATCAGTATCTATTAGGCCTTAGGTTTTTTTTACATTAGGTCAGAATAATTATTCGTTTAATGTTCACAATGACTTATAATTGAATTCAAATTTATCACATCTATTACAGAGACTTATTTAATAAAAATGTACTTAGGTATAACAATTTTTTTATTAGTATTAAAAAATTACGTTTTTGTATTGATTTATAGTTTTACAGCATAATCTTCATTCCATAAACCCATAACCAATATATTATTTACTTTTTCAGATGTCTCTTTACGTAGGCATACTACCATACTACACAACAAATACATGTGTATACTATGTAGTATCTTAAATTCTTCAACACAATACAAATTTAAAATCCTGATACTTAAAATATTAAAATCATTCAACAATCACCATAAAATCACCACAGTCCTTAAGAATACTATCGATGAGTACTCATTTTTATAGTATAAGTAGTATAATTATATAAGTATTATTACATAGGACATCGTCGTTATTACATAATATATATTAAATACTTAGCAATAATAATCATAAGTATTTTATAGTTCATTATCATTTGTACATCGTAGAAAAAACGTTCAGTATGAAATACTTTTTAAAAATTGAAAATAAATTTCATACACGTTCATCATTACCACACAGTGTCAAAAAATAATTATGCAAAATATCAACAAGATTTAAATCTATAGTATCAAATTTTGTACCAAAAATAAAATATTGAATCAACTAAAGCACAACGAAATTGCTCAGATTTTTTGGTATCTTGTGAATATTTTTATTAAACTTCATAGGTAATACTTTTGACGAACCAGCGATACACCAGTACGATACAAATGCTTTAAACATTATAAACGAAACAAATGTGCTATAGTTTCTCTTAATTTTAAAGGGATTTTTTTTAACCGTTTAAACAAGGATTAAAGACATTTACAAGAAATCTTGTATTTGTACAACTTACTATTAGTTTGTTATGTAGTAAAAATATGACCATGTCACATTATTATGCCTGATTTATAATACGGTACAATTTAAATATAAAATGAATTAATGTAATAGAGATATTCCTATAAACTTATGTGAATCTTAAAGACAGATGTCCTCATAAATTATACTTGGTTGATAACAAAAAAAGTCAAAATATAAGACTTAATAAATCAATTTCTACATAGAATATGTTTTTAGTTAATCATCATTATAAGATATATAATAGTATAATAAATTAAAAGGATATTATAATATGTCCATAAATTGTTAAAAAATATTTCGTGAAGGTAAACATACCTTATATAGTTTCATGGTAAATAAATCAAATTTTCACCATAAAAATATGGTACTGGCTATGAATTATAATGCAGTATGCTTAAATGAGCCTTGACAAGTCTAATTTTAAATTTTTACAAATTAATACATTAATTTATATCAAATAATGCATTAATACAATAGTTTATATAATAATAATATATATTTAATATTTATATTGGTTTTATATTGATGTGTTTATTATCACGTTTGGGCTTAGAAATTTTTTTTCAATCTTCAACATTGAGTATATAATTTATTTTGAGTAACTGATTTACAAAAGGAGAAAATTCCAATTAATTTTTATAAATCATTAATTAATCTAAAAAAATCTGTTGAAAAACGAGAATATATCTAGGTATGTTTGTTTTCGCCAAAATGTTGTTATATTTGTAGGTATTGTAATTCGTAAAAAAAAGCTGTTGGATTTGTAATTTTCAACAAAAATTTATAGTTTCACTTTTTTATACAATTAAAAATATTTTGGTTCCTTTTAATTTAATTTTCAATGTATGTTGATAATATTTTTCTTCATTCTAAATTAAAAACCTTAAAAATATTATACAATGAGGAGCGTTAAGTTGTTTCGATAGTAGTTGAAAAATATTGAAATTTTTTTTATAGGTATTTAAATTTTGAATGTTAATAAAATTGGATATTTAAACGAGAAATAACGATATTTCTTGTAATGAGTTTAGGTATTTTGTTGTTATTCAAATAATATTAATCAAATGTAACCTATACGGTCTTGATAATTTTTATCATCTATATATAATTATTTTATAATAATGAAATGTTTAAATTATTTATATTAAATTTAATCGATGTTTTTGTTAAAATTATTTCAACGTATTATTTTTCGAATATAATATTGTTTTGTTGAATCCAAATTAGCATTAACATCCATTACCTTTAGTGATAACCTTATCGAAAAGATACATTCAAAATCAAGTATACAGCAGAGCAAGTTTCCATATATTTTTAATTTTAATTATTAGCATAATAAAATTGTATTTAAATTATCTATAAAAAGTGCCCTAAACCAAAAAAACTTTTGTTGAAATAATTTATTCTAACTTTTAACTATCTATTCTGTTACAGTTTATTACATTATTTATTGTATATTGCAAAACTATTTACTACCCCTTTTACATAGATTATTATACACAATGTGATTTTCGAAAATATTTGGATTTTAAGTAATTTTTATAGCTTTCTAAAAATTTCAAATTTGTTTGTGTTTTCTCCTATTATTTTTTATGAACACTTTATGTTTGATCAAAAAGTTTAATCATTTAAAACAAAATTCCTTACAGTATTGTATTTCAACAATTAATAAACATAGAAAATAAATTTTTTCAGATTTTTAGTATTATAGCACTTTAAATTTTTTTATAATCATTTCAAGTTCAAATTTTTATAAAATTTTATAATAAAAAATAATGATTTTAGTTACCTGTTATTTTTTCATAAGTAATTCAAAAAATATTATTCGCAAGGACTTGAAACTTTTTACCTATGATAGTATAATATATTATTATTTATTTATTGTGGTGTATTAATAATATTTTCAAGACATTTATAGAAACCTTAAACTATTTTAACCACGAATTCACAAACTTTAACATAATTCTAGCCTTCTAAGGTAGCCTTCTAGGTACCTATATCATAGTATAGCTGTACTTTCTTATATAAGTTTATGATAGTATAATTTAATTTGTTTTTGGAAAAAAAATTGTTCAACTAACCGAATTACTGATAAAAAAATGAATTACATTATAGCAATTAAAGTTTATTCTATATAAAGCTGAAGAATTCTACGTTTGAACGCGCAAGTCTCAGAACCTATTGAGAAATTTTAATTCAATCAATTTCTTTATAGTATATAAGTTGTTGTAAGATGGCTTACACAGGTTTTTTTATTTCGATTTACGAAAATAAAACTTTCAATTTTTATTGAAGGTTGTCATTGGTTAAGGAAAACGGTGCTACATCAAAACTGAGACGTATCGATATTGCGCCATATTTTATGTGTGTTCAGTTTTTCCTTGACGAAGTCGGGACATACAATTAGTACAATTGTATAATCATTTAGTTGCTGAATATGGTCTCTGCTAGGCTACATTGTTCATCGCATGTACAATAATAAATCGTTTTATTAAAATTGAATACACCTATTACTAAATTATGAGTTGTGACCTACTCTATGTAGACTGACGAGGTACACTATTATTATTATTTTTTTACTACGTTGTTGTTTACGACGTATTAAGTACTAATTTGTTATAACTTTAATAATATTATAATAGTAGTATGATATTACAACAAGAATATAAATTTAAAAAAATATTTTTATTCAATGATTATTTAAAAATTACGTATAAATAATAATAATAATAATAATAGAAAAAAAACGTTGAATATAAAAACTAGCCAGCGGTAGGTACATACGTAATAAACATGCATAGTATTACTATATTACTTAATGCTTTCAATAATATTTTACAGTACTACACATGCATACATAATGAATAATCAATGTTATAGTATGAGTAATAGAAAAACGTTACTATATATGTATATATTATATACTATTACAATAATATGTTATATAATATAAAAATATATGTATATAATAATATGTGGTGTGATTGATTTAACACAAGACACGTCTGTGAACGTGAATTACACGTAGAGGGGCCTGACGTTTAAAAAAAAATCACTACATAGGTTAGGATATACAAAATATATAGTATTGCATACTAAAAAAATAATAATGATAAATAAATATAAAAATAGTATGTACACACAGCACAAAACTACATATAGACTACACGTTACACACTATTGTAATAAATAACATTACAATTATTGATTACAATGCTCTATAACGATGAAGACTGTGTGTGGGCGTGTGTTGTGTGTTCGTATGTGTGTGCGCGAGAAAGAAAGAGAGAGTAGATGTGTGTGTGTGTATGGTTGCGTCGTTGAGCGCCGATTTCAGTGGACACCTCTCATGGCATGGCATGGTAAGTTCTTCGACATCCTTCCAACCACCACCGTCACGATTTGGTTACTGCGACGAGTTAACCGTTCAACAGGTTCTGGACGGATCTCAATGCTGTGATCGGGATCTAAAAATATTAACGAAAACGGTGTAATTTTTCTCAGCGGTAGATATTTTCTATAGCTATAATAATAACGATAACACGACAATGAGGATATTATAATTATTGTATTACGTAATGAGATGATAATTTAAAATGAGAATGATGACGATGATGATGATGATATTACAATTTAAACGACTATAATCGATGCCATCACCATCGGCGTGTGCGTATAAATGCGCATTATATAATATATACGTTAACAGTATAATTGTCAAAATGATTTTAAACTTATATAACTGCAGCAAGTCGAGTTTAGTTATTATTATTTTTATTAGTTGGTTAGAACCAAGTTAGGTGTGTGTGTGTATACTACATCACCACCGTTACACACAACACGTACGTTGAATATATCATTGTAATTTGTTTTTGTGTGTACCATCATTGGAGATCCGGCTTTTCCGTTTACGGACGAAGCTGCAGCAGCAGACTCGTGTCCGTAATCGGCACCGACTGAAGTCGGAGCTTTGTTGTCAGAACTACCGTACCCGGCACTGCCAGATACAGCGGATGCGGATGCGGAGGCGGCAACGCCGTTGTTATTCTGACCGTGAACGGCTCCTGTAGATATTCAAAAAAGAAACGAATAACAATAAGTTGATAATAATAATAAAGATAATAATATAATATACTATAATATTATATCCTATCGAATAACAACGATAATACAAAGACATAATATTTATTTGTAAGCGTACAAAAACCTATTCTTTTTATTATTGCAAATTTATACCTGGTTGTCCTTGATGCATTTGTTTCTGGTTTAAGTACGTATTGACAGACTGTAATACATTGATGGGAATCTATAAACATTAAAATACACATAATCGAATCAAGCGATTTCTATAAGGTAATAATTATATAAATATATATATATATATACATTAGATATTGTATTTAGGTGCACGCGCACGTACACTGCTTAATGCTATGCATATATAAACATTATGTTATTATGTACGCGCAAACTGTTTCCGTTTTCATATACTCATAAATAGTATTTAATGATCGCGTTTACTGCGTTACGCAGTCATCGTATAAGGTACGTGCAGATAATTTTAAATAATTTTTAATTCCACTTTGTAGTATGGTATTGTATACCTTATGGCTTAAACAATATATTAGTATATATTATGAAAACTTACGGCGAAAATTCTGTCGAAGAAACCACCACCGTTGCCGCCGGCTCCGGCTACAACACCTGAGTAGTGACTATCAGGTTTTCCGCTGTTACCATATCCTCCGACGGCCGGTTTCATTGGCACTCCGGTGGACGCGAATTCGCTAGCGCCGATGTATCCGACACCAGCTCCGGCTCCAGCACTTCCCGGACCGTATCCGGAACTGGCGCTAAGACCGTTGCCGCCGGCAGAAGCCACGGCACTACCATCGTCGGCCAGAGAAGCAGCCGCGTGGAAACCTCCCCACGATGCGGACACAGAGTCACCGTTTTTGGTAATAAACGATCCGGATTGAATGATTTCCTGTAAATGAAAATGTTTCTAATGATATAATATGTTTACGTTTAACTATATACTCTATTGAATACGTAATAACTAATAGATTCTTAATTTATAATTAATATTCTCTATTCTTATTACATATTTAAATTGTAGTATCTTCAATGATTTATTTTTAAAAATCAATACTAAGTCAAAACATCAACTAAAATTGTTTAAAATAAACATATACTCGTTGAGGACAAATTACTGCGTTACCTGTTTTAAAATGCCCCCCAAAAATGTGTGGTAATGTTGACGGAATAAAGTGAGTGGATGTGACCGTGATAAGAAACACGAGAGACTTTAACGGCCGTTGAGAATTTTGTAACACGCACTGCATAATAGCATATTATTATTATTAATTATGTAGAAATGAGGTTCGCGTCAACGGCCTCAATGTTACACCCTAATAACTTATTTCTATAAACCTACCATTTATTATAATATTATTGTCGTCATTGTGCAGCGTATAGGAAGGTACAATTAGTGATTGATATACGAACAGATGCGAATTTCTCAACACTGTCAATCGGTCAAATGTGTGAGAATTGTATGAGAAAAACCATACAATGTGATTTAGTAACATCAAGTGTTGTTGAATGTGCACACGTGCGTATATATATATATATTTAATTATACTTTAAGTACTTAGTGGATTTACTTGAGGTACAACGACGTGTAATATGGGAAATCGAGCGTAATAACGAAGAACGCCACAACGGCGACGCGATTAAAATATTATAATAACTATAATATGCGAGCCTTGATGAAGAAATCGTTATAAATAGAATGTATTCGCTTAAAATGCATATACATTTCGTGATATGCGTACGAATTATTTAATAACATAATATTATACGTGTATATATTATATGTAATAATATTTTCGTGGACTAATAAGCATAATTAGCGCGAGTCGACAACCGGAACGATGAGCGTTCGTTGGTGGGTATATAAATCTATTATCTATAGTGTCCATCAGCCTAACGTCCTTGTGCGCTAGTCAGCGGGGTAATCTACGAGTTTATGTGTCGTCCGCAAGGCTATTTTATTGATTATGCAACTAAGAAGAGTTCTTGTGTCTGGAGTTTTGGAACACCTCCCCACCATTTAATCACATTTTAATATTCACTCTAAGTGAAAAACGTAATTTACTTTCAGTTAAATGATGCAGATAAGTACGAAATAAAAAATACATTTTGAAAATTCAGGACATTTTTTACCTATACTCAACTGCGTTGTATCATATTTTATTATAGTGGTGAGATTAGTAGTTCTATGTAGGTTAAATAACTAAAGAATTTATATTTAGAAACTGCTAAAAAAAAAAAAAAAATTAAAAAAATATGGTTCGATATTCATACGTAGATAATAATACACGACACACGTCACCGCGTATATACGTGCATAGATGTATATTATGCCATATACGTTGGTTATAAAATACGTGTATATCGCGAGATATGTGTCAGCGCAGTGGTAACGATATTATAGCAGTTTTCATTTTTCATGATTTATAATTTTTATGTCGATCGTCAGCCGTCGTATTTAAGTTAAATGCTAAGTCCTGTTGATAATATATACACTATACAACATTTATGATTTTCACCATACCTGTCACGAATCACGATATTAATTTTATCGGTACTCACTATAATCTGTAGTATTGGTGAATGTTTTTGTATAACTGTCCTGTGCAGTGTATACTTAGTAGTGGGTTGTGCACCGTTGGTTTATTACGGGGTGTGACGGTGACATTTATTTGGTACTAAAATTTTTAGATCACTCTGGAGAGCACCGTATTCAACTTGTTGAGTAATTAATATAGTGTGCAATTATAAGGCAGAAATCCTAAATATGTACTATCAAGTTTAATCCTAGTTATTATTTATAATTATCTGGTATGGAGTGCAAGTCGTTAAATAAATTTATGTGTCGAAAAAGATCACAACACAAGTATATTATATATTAAGCAAAAAGTATGTGTACGAATATGATTATAATATTACTCACGTTACTCTGTTCAGATTTGTCTGCACTAGGAGCAGCATACGCTACGCCGACAACCACAGCAAGGGTTAACATTGTCTTGAAATTATTGGTAAGAGACATCTTGGTAAAAGTAGTAATTTTCTAAAAATATTGAAAAAAAGGAAAAATATTAAATTTATATAATTGAACTTTTATAATTTAAGGATGTTGTATGTATTTATTTAAAAACAAGAAAAAATATATCGAAATAAATATTCAAATATCTGAAGACTTATTGTTTCTTAATTTTTTTAAAAAAAAAGTTGTAGACAATAATATTACATAATTTATTATTAAAATGTAAAGCAAATATTTATTTTTAATAAAAAAAGTATAATATTATAACATTATTATTGTACTTAAAAATATCGAGGAAAAGAAAATTATAAAAAATATTTTGTTTTTACGTCATTATACGCAAAAAACGATCGCAAAATAAACTTCAATAGATCCAAATAATCTATCAACTAACGCGTAACCTAATGTTTTGTCTCGTAGCAAAATTTAAACAGAATGAAAGAATATATATTATAACACTTAGGTATAATGATTTATGCGTGTTTTATTTTTGTAAATGTCCACACTTTTAACATTTACTTCAAATCAAATAAAAGAAACGAAACGATAGCATGCAAACAGTAATGCAATGTTATATAATATAATACAATAAAACGCCTAGAATACGATGGTCACGAAGATTTGAGTTTGAATCGAAACATTATAACCGATCAACGGACCCTTAAGGCCTTAACAGTTGTGGGGTAAACTTACAATACGGTCGTATAAGAAATTCTCTGCAGTTGACTTGACGCGGAAAGACTATGTATGTGTGTACGACGGAATAATGTCGTGTTCAGGAAACTTCTCTCCGGAAAAATCGTCTAGATCACTGTCGCTGCACTACCGCTACTGAACGCAGTCGACGGTTCCGATGCGCGATCAGGTGTATATAATACATATCAGGCGGCGGCGGACGGCCAATCCGCAACAAGTGCAGGTAAATAGGGACCAGCCACCGCGGGGAGGGGATGGACTCGGCAGTTGCGGGTGGAACGGGCAAAGCTATATACGAGCTCTGCAGACGCCGAGCGCTGTGTTTTTCCGCAGCGGCCAAGGCCAACATTGGCACAAAGCCAGTGGATTAATCTGAAATTCTCAACCTCGCCTCAAGTCGCGTACCTATAACGCCAATTATTTATTACATGTTTACGCGCATATAGGTATACAGGTGATTTGATTTTCTGTACGTACCGAATGATAAATATCTAAACAACAATAATAAAAACAACGCGTCGGCGATCGCATTATTCGCAAAAACGAATTTCATACGCGTACGCGGCGGCGACGGACGGGGAAGTGAAAAACCGGTGCGAAAGTCCCGAGGCGAACGATTTTTGCAAAATTACATACGCGTAGAAACGTGTTATGCGTATAGCTGCCGCGTTATAATTTTATACGAGTCATGACGTGTTCTACAAAATTATAATCGTTTTGGTGGCTCGCGATGACGATTATAAAAATATCGAGGAAACGCGAGCGCACGAATGCAAATACCTTTTAATGTACCTATATTTGAAAACCGAGTTCAAACGAGGAAATGATTATTACACATGGCAATATATTAATATTTCAATCGTATATATAATAACTATGAAATGATAATCGCTAACAATACATATCGATTATGCGCCGGTGTAGATCGAAAATTTAGTATGCTAAACGTGCACGCGATGTGTACAACTCATAATGAATTTAAAAACAAAAATTTTAACCGAAAGTCGCTCTGCCGTATTAGGTTTTCATTGTTTTGAGTGTAGTATCTTGTTATTGAATAGACAATATAGCTGTTTTAAGTTTGAAAATGGAATGATATTTATATACCGAAAAAATATACTGAACGGAGATGACGAGACAACCTCGTCGTCAGAAAATATTCTGTTCCAGGACATTTTATAATTAATTTTCGTCATGTACCTACAATTTACAATATTATAAACATGGTACTTACTGCTTAGTATATTATGCTTAACTAATTTTTGAAAAAAAAATAATAATAATAATAAATAAATAAAACATCGAACAACGTAGGTAATTTTAAGCCGTTAAACGGTGTAAATAAGTTTGAGATATAATAATAGCTAAATATATGATGTTAAATAAAATTCTACAATTAATATTTTTTTATAATGACTAAATAACAAAAATCTTTAAGGATAGTCATTTTTCATATTATTTTTTTGTACCTATGTATACAATTTTGTCAACATTTTAATTTAAATCATTCATGAAAAATGTACATAGACTAATGGTATGTTTTTTCAATTTCTTAGAAAGATAAAAGCCTCTAGGTCCTAGGATCACCGTATATTAATTTTTAAGCTTTTTTTCACAAATAAAAATATTATTAAATGTAAATATAAAAAAATGGCAATTTCAAATGCCTGTATACAAATAGTACAAAAAAAGTCAAAATAATTTTAAAATTGTGTCATTATATGTCTAGAAATTTCTAATGTAGTCAAATATTTATTAGTAATTAATTTTATAATAATTATAAGAAAAATTTGTTTTAAAGTTTTTTGTCAAAAAATTATGTGTAATTAATAATCCCGCTTTTTAGTAGTTTTTAATATTTTTATTTTTATTTTTTTTTACTATATTTAATCTAAAGTATTAATAATTTAAAGACAATTTTAACTACTTCTAATGTCGATGTCAAACTAAAAAAATCTACTAACACATACTCCACACGTAATAGTAAAACTATATGACTATTACTCAGAATTTAAAAATCGGGCGAAATTATTGCCTCATTGTATTTTTATAACATCAAAACAACGTTAATATATTAAAACACAATTGATTATTATACTTTGTGAATAAATTATTACGGTGACTGTAGATGTTATAATGCTCGAGGTGTCGATGTCTTCACTCGTGACAACACTCGTGCCTTGAGGAAATTTCACTTTACCCACTAATGTCAAGCTTTCGGCGTTTCTTATTCGTACTTAATAACATTAAACATTAATTTAAATACTATAATGCTGTTGTTGAATTTAGAATAGGTACAATAACCACTTAATGTGAACATCTACTATGATGATGATGAAATGTTTGTGAAATTCGCAATGGGAAAATATAGGTGTTAATATTTGGTTTAATGTAAGTTACTAAATGGGACTTTCATATTTTATTTTCATAATTTTATTAATATATTTTATTTTATATAACTTATAAATAGTTGCGAGCTTAAAATTAAAAATAATTTCCGTTGTCAGTCGTCATATCTCTTCGGTGTGCATTCTCAGCACCATTGCAATTTAGTTTAACAAATTAACATCTGAGAAGGAAAATAATCTATGATGTATACTCGTAGATACCGACTACCGTGCAATATTTTTTGGCTCTGTCGATAACACCTGCTATAAGATCTTAAGTTGTTCGGTTACCTATACTTAATATCTCTTTGTAGTACAATTCGATCCCATGGGACATTTTACATTCCTTTGTCTAACTTTTCTGTTAATGCACTTATCCTAAGAATGATGTACATACATAATTCAAAAACTATATGACAATTTCGTACCTAGGCTATTTATCTATTTTAATCTTATTGTTACGGTCATATCACTCTTATACATTGATTTAATAATTAATTATCTATTTATAGACCACTGAAATTTTCGATTTTCGAGTTGTTCTTATTGTAGCTAAAAAAAATTAAAAATCGTTGTCACAATTTTTTTTTATAAGTGTTTATAGTTCAAATGTTTACGAAATCTGTCGAAAACGCGAAAATTTGCAAGTAATTTTGAAATTGAAAAATCATAAAATTTTTTGTGTTGGTAACTAAGGATTGAAAATACAACACTAAGTTTTTCATAAATTTTCCTTCAAGTATCTATAGAGAAAATTCGAAACATCATTATAGGAAAAATTTTAAGTGGCGTTTGAATTTTAAGTTTTTACGAAATATCGTAACGATAACGATTTATCCTCAAACGATTTTAAATATTTGTTATTATTCAAAAAATATAAGTCATAGATACTTGAAAACTTCACCAGTTATTAAGATTGGCATTTTCTTTACATGATTTAATTTTCAAAATATTTTGACTTTTTTTGAGCTATTTTTAGACAACTGAAATTTTCAATTTTTCTGAAAATTTTTTTTTGAAGTGTCGATAAAATTTTTTTGGCCCAATAAAAATACCTGAAAATTTAATACAAAGTTTCTCATAAGTTACTCTTATAGTGATTAAAAAATTATAAGAATACATAGGCACAATTTTATTTTATTAGCATTTGAAGTTAAAATATTGACAAAAATAAATTCGTTAAAATCATGAATATTAGCAAATTATTTTATACGTATAATTCATAAAAAAATTGCATAAGTAGCTAAGAGTTGAAAATTTAATACAAGACTTTTCATAAGTTTAGCATACAATAATTATGAAAGAACTTAAATTTTGGTGTATTCAGGCCATTAAAACATAAACCACCTTTTTCACCAACCACTGGAAATTATATCCTAGGCTGACAAATCATCTTCGTTCAGAATCGTTTTTCGTATACAATGATAACTATCATTTGATTCAAATTTAATACTCCTATAATATATAATAGTGATCCACACGGTACCTAATGTATAGCAGAGCGGTACCCACTTACCTGCTTTTTTATTTTATTTTTATTAAATATATGGCATAAACTCTTAAAAACACATTATATACAATATACAGTAGAAATCACTATAACGAGCATCGCTTAGAACGAGATACTGCTTACAACAAGCAAAACGTTAGGTCCCGGCACGAGCGCATATGATTGTATGTTAAAATATACGTTTACAACGAGTATGGTTATTACGAATTATCGGCTATAACGAGTAAAATAAAGCTAACTTGACTAACGACCTTCCGGTTACTACGAACAAGTACCTGCAAGATATGAACTATTTTCGTATTTAGATCGATTAATCATTGATATATTATCTTTAATTGTGTAGATATGGACTACATACTTATTAATAATAAACATTTTTCTTACAAATTCTGGTGTTTTAAAGTTAATAAAATTACAAATAGCGTCAGTTGTGTGTAGACGTTCCACCATGTCGCGTCGTCAGTTTACGTTGGACGAAAAAATAGGTATAATCGGGCGTTTAGAAAATGGTGAGAAAAACAGCGTAATTTCAAAAGAATTCGGCACCTGTTCGTCGACAATTTCGACCATATGGAAGAACCGGGATAAATTGAAAAATATGTTTCAAACCACTTCACTTAACGCAAAACGATTGCGCACTGCACAGCATAAGGACCTTGAAGAAGCTGCACTAGTATGGTTCAAACAACAACGGTCATTGAATGTGCCTATAAGTGGTCCTATTTTGCAAACAAAAATTGACCAACTAGCTGAAAAAATGAAAATAGAAAATTTCAAATGCTCTGCATCTTGGATTCAGCGTTTCCGACAGAGGCACAACATTGGTTTCGGCAAGATCTCAGGTGAGTCGTCTGCAGTTAATACTGATATCTGCTCTAACTGGTTGGCTAACGTTTGGCCGTCCCTTCGAGCAGGTTACTGTGATGATGAAATTTATAATGCCGATGAAGCGGGCCTTTTTTTCAAATTAACTCCGGATAAAACTCTTCGCTTCAAAGGGGAAAATTGCTCGGGTGGAAAATTATCCAAAGACAGAATTACAGTTTTAGTGGCAGCCAACATGACCGGAACTGACAAAAGAAAACTCCTTGTTATTGGAAAATCGAAAAGTCCTAGGTGTTTTAAAGGAGTTTCATCACTTCCCGTGTTTTATGAAAATAACACCAAAGCTTGGATGACCTCAGCAATTTTTGAAAAGACTCTTAATTATTGGGATGATGAATTACGCCGTAAGAAAAAAAAAATTCTACTATTGGTGGACAACTGTCCAGCACACCCATCATTGCAGCATTTGAAATTTATTAAACTCGTATTTTTGCCCGCCAATACTACTGCTGTACTTCAACCGATGGACCAGGGCGTTATAAGGAACATTAAAGCTCATTACCGGAATCAGTTGGTACTAAAAATGATTGAGGATATCGAAAATCAAATAGAATCAAAAGTAACTGTTTTGGATGCCATAATAATGCTGGATAAAGCTTGGCGTAATGTAACATCGACGGGGATTGCTAATTGTTTTCGGCATGCAGGTTTTTGTGACGTTACGACCGATACTACACAGCTACAAACAGACAGTGGATTGATTAATAACATCGACGAGGACTACTTACAGATTGATGACGACCTAATAACGTCAGAAATTCAAACAGATGAAGATATAGTCAACAATGTCATAGCTAGTCAACAAGTTGAGCTAGATAATGATACTGATATTGATGAGCTTGATGATGAGTTTGAAACTGTGCCGTCAATATCCGAAGCTCGTGCTGCATTGAGGACACTAGAAAGATTTTATTACACAAAATATGAAGGTACAGATGCTGAAAGAAAAGCGTTGTCTTTATTAGAAACATCGATCAACTCTAACACGAAGCAAAGTTCGATCAAAGATTATTTTAAGAAATTAAATAAAAATTAAATCAATTCAAATGTTTTATAATTATGTATGTATTAAATCTTCAATTATAATAATTAATAATAAATGTATAAATAATGTATGTAGGTGCATGTATAAATTAATCTCAAATAAAAATTTTTTATCTAAAATAAAAAAAGACGGTTTTATTTTTGTATTTCTGCTTTTAATCGGTTTCAACGAATGTTCGTTCTAACCGCATATAACGAGTTACCGGTTATAATGAGAAAAACTAGTTGGCCCTTGAAACTCGTTATAACCGATTTCTACTGTACATCACATTAATTGTACAGTTTTAGCTCGACAGTAATTTATAGGTTCCTATATTAGTAAGAAGAGGGTCTACATTGGCATTTTACTCATATTACTTGCGTCTTTGATTAATATTAAACCTATATTTTATTCCTGTATTCATCGAATACATCACAAGCCAAACCTGGAAATGAAATAATAAGAGTAAGTTAATTTAATATATAACAAAATCCTTTTAGGAATATATGCGTAATCAAAATTATACATATAAGAGGGTAGTAATTGTATTCAGACCGTAGCGCAGTATGTATGACTGGTAGATTACATATAAGTGAAAAGAAGGTAAATACATAATATATACTTCGTCTATTTCGCTTTACTACAATACATAAGATAGGTAACTAATGAATATAATTCAATTTTATCATACAGAAAAATTTGGGTCGAAAATAATTTTATGATAAAAAATATATTATATAATATTTTTTAAAGTATGTAATAGTGATCGTGTATAATTTGATTTAGTATATCTGCAATCATAAGTAAATATTATTATAATATTGAATACAGTGCTTTCATTGGTTCTTCAGTTTTTGTTACCACTTATAGATATAATATTATTAAAATCTATATTATATAACCAGGTCTTGTAGCCTACAACTATTAAACTACTCGTATAATAGTGGCAGTAGTGTTGTAGCAGAGAAGTGGTACATTATCGAGCCTATCATTGCCAGTAGAAGTGTAGTATGTGTTATATTATGTAGGTTTTTAAACCTAACTACTATATAGAACATAATATTATACTTATCTATTTATATATAATATGTTTGTTGATATGTTTTTGTGGTAGTTTGTGCGAAATCCGGTTTATCTGGTATACGGCAAGAGTCGCGGAGGTCATCACGACATACCACACTCCCCGTGCCACTGCCTTAGATAGTTACCATCAGGGAAAACCGTGATAACAACGAAAATCAGTGAATTACCTAGTACGTCATGGTCGTCGCTGTACATCACGATGCTCAATAATGTTCTGTATTATAATAATAATATACAATTTATTATTTTAATCTTTATTTTTTAAACGCATAAAGTGCCAATGTGGCAGGTTATTATACTTATTATTTCAATTGGAACACGACCATTGCCGATTATTTTTTAGTAGAACTGACCCTGTATATTATAGCCACACCACATTTCAATAGTTTTACTCTAAATACTGCTAAAGGAATGTACTGAAAATATTTTTCGAATTCCGAAGAAGAAAAAATATGTTAATATACAAGTATAAGGTAAAATTTACTTTATTTTATAGCCGTATAGGTACAAAAGAATATAAATTATATCGTATATTTATACGAATACAGAATAAAATATCTTAGGCCAGAGCCCAGACGGAGGCTTCCAGGTGGACTTATTTGTATAGTTATCGTAGGTAAATATCATAAAAATAAACAATTATATATATATATATATTAAGTGTGAAATATATTTATATTTCATTTAGTTGGAGAAAAAATCAATTGTTTAATTCTACCGATTGTATGCTTTTACAGTATAATGACTATCCCATGTATGTATTATATCTACATGTACCATATCCATGTAGGTAACACTATAAAGTATAGTGAGTAAAAGGCAATCGAACGTCCTCTCGCCGTAAACTAACGATTTTTAAATTAAATAAAAATCAATGTAAAACTTAAAACCATCATTTATGTTAATAAATTATAATGATTATTAATCGCGGTTAGTTTTCAGCATATTTCGTGCGTCACCAATTACACTCGTCATACTATTAATCATTGTTATTATAGTCGTGAATTTTATAAAACGAGTATATTACCTATTTAATTTAATTAAACCAATGGCAGTGACGCAATGAATGTCAGAGCAGTATAATTATATTATATATTAAAACCTAATCCAAAGTGTTATTGAGAAACTTATTTTCGTACAAAAACTCATTGGTATTTTTGTATATCAGAGTACACTGGTAACCGCTAACCTGACTCTCGAAAACTGAAAACATATAAACCTGAAGCCACCTACAGTGTAATATTATAATGTATGGTAAATGGAAGTATAAAGACGTATGCGTGTAACAATAGTTATTAGCACTACGGTCTATTAATACGTTTATCGCTTAAATTCATCTCGTGCAAATCGCCAGCTCGATTTGCCAGAGAAACTATATTAACGATATTTTTAGTTACTTATATTTTCTGAGAACCGATTTACTACAAACACTATAGCCATCGCCGCGGAAATAATGTATTCCGAGAAAAAAAAAATTAAGCTACCGACCGGCAACCACTCATTATTACCACAGCGCCGCTCACCGACGGCGATGTGTTTCCACCAGCAGTGGTTTTCACATAGATCAGACAATAATATGACGTAGGTACGTGCGCTTGTCCTTGTGCAGTTTTGTCTGCAGCCAGACGTTCAATCCGTAAGAGATAAACCTAGAGCTTTTTTGCTTTTAAATCAAAACATTTATTTTTTTTTAGTTTTTGGTATTGTACACATTCAAACCAAATTTAACGAAACATTGCTTCGTAAATAGTAATGGACAACGCATAACATATAATATCATGTTATTTTATAGAATAAAAAACGGAATAGTGACCAGGATGAACTTAAAAAAAATATAATTATAATAGGTATAATATAATGATGGTTAAAAAATAATAATATATGTTTATGTGTATAGCATAATATTATTGGGTCAAAAGAGGGATATTGGAGTTAAATCTCTTTAAGGGCTTTTATTTTATTTGTAACATGGTCAAAATAAAAAATCAAAAATTCTTTAAGGAGAAGAGGTCATGATTTTTAATAAAACCTTAAAAATATAATTTTGCTATTTACGTCATAATATCGTAACAGATTTTAATTTAAATTGTTTAAAATTTAAAATAAATTTAGGTGACTTATTAAGTTTCACTTAAAATTATTTTTTCATAGATTTATGAATTTTTTTGAGAGGGCATAATAACATTTCATACATACATAGTGGTGTATTCAAGCCGGGATCACAAGGACATAGCCCTCAGGGCAATAAGGTATGTCCAAGTTGGCACAAGACCATTATCATTACATATAAAAAATATTTAACATTTCTTTAGATTCTGAACGAGGTTGAATGTATTGATTTTACAATGATGTGTGTTTTTTTTGTCTGTGTACAGAATAACTGGTCGAAATAATGCTTTAATTTAAATTTCGGTGGTGGTTACCGATGGCAAAGTGAATATCATTGGTGTAGAGGTCAAAAGAAAGAATTTGCTTAACAGCTTTCAAAAAAATCGAGAAAAACAAAAAAAAAAGTGACTGAAAAACGAGAACTTTTACGCAAAACCAGGTTTTGACCAAATCGATAATTTTATATGATTTTAATCAAAAACTAATCACTGTAAATACTTGAAATTTTCACAAATGTATTAGTGTTATCTATATAAAGTTAAATTTTCAAAATATTTTAACTTTTTGAGCAATTTATAGAAAACTGAAATTTCGATTTTTCTGAGAATTTTTTTTTGAAGTGTTGATAAAAAAATGTTTGTTGTCCTAAAAAACTTGAAAATTTAATACAAGGTTTCTTATGACTACATATTTAAAACTACTACCATTAGTTTTAAAATTTAATTCCCCTTTACTATAATATTACTTAATGCATGATAAGTTTATTTGAGATTTAAAAAAATGATATAACCTTATTGTATAATATAATAACAGTGAATTAAATAATTTATTTGTTTATTTTACTAGTATAAAACACTCAATATTGATCTCACACACTATTATAAGTTGTTCTTGTTGTAGTTAAAAAGAAATTTTAAAGCATTTATAGTTTAAACTTTTACGAAATATGTCAAAATTACGAAAATATGCAAGTAATTTTGTAGTTGAAAAAGTATAAAAATGTTTGTGTTTATATCTAAGGTTAAAAAATTTCAACACTAAGTTTTCCATAAGTTTTTCTTCAAATAACTATAGAGAAAACTCGAAACGTCATTATAGGAAAAATGCTATGTGCGTTTGAATTTTAAATTTTAACGAAATTTCGTATCATGTATACTTTGCAGTTCTATAATTTATTGATGAAAATATTGTGATTTATAATATGTTGTATGTCATGTTGTCTTCGTCTCTTTACATATATAATATGTAATATTTATATATGCATAAATTATTATATAAATTACTTGAATTTATATTTTCAATCATTATTAATATTTCGTTTATCAATAATAAACAAACTTGTACATTTTAGTGGAAGTTTAAAATTAAAATGTTTAATATAGGTAGATGTTCTTGAAAATAATTCATATATAAATGGTACGACTGTAAAAATCTACATCTACGGGAACAAACGATATTGTAAGTAGATTAAAATTTCCGTCTATAATCGTTAAAATAAAATAAATGTTATACTAAAATGCAAAATCAAATTATTAATTTATTTCAATTTGGCATTTTTTTTTTCTAAATTTAACGTTTTCATATATTCACAGAAGTTGGTTGCAGTAGACATAAACGTGAGCAACAAACGAAATAAGTATAGTTTTAAGCCGTCATTGCTACACGTCATTGCAACGTGGGCTGCTCACGCGGCTAATAAATATTTCGAGCTTTATTAATCGTTTAAATGTCTGTTGTTGCTCTTTTGACATAAGTCGAAAGAATCGATAAAGTGAACGTGTTTTTGTATTATAGCTTAGAAGCAAAACATTTTTTTTCTTACTAGTAGCGAAATTATTTCATCTACGTTTATTTCAACTATTCAAATTTCTTATAAACATAAACATTTCGAAATAACAACTGTACTTAGTTTAAATTATGAAATTAAATGTTTTATTTACTCAGATTTATCAAAAGCGATACAGTCAACTATCAAATGACAAAGATTTTTTTACAAACATCACATTGAATACATCGGGTAAAATTTTTATTACCATACCAATCAAATGGCCCATTTCTGAAAAAATATAATTGATAACAAATATCGTTCATTTTCTACTGTACGTTATGAAAGAGGCTTCTGTTTTTTATGACCATAGCCACAAAGTTTCTCACTATGCCACTGAAAGTACCTATTTTTTTTACACTGATTCCTCGACGGGCCACTCATACAACACTTATGTATACACGCCGCTATCAATAGTAAAAATACAAAATACAATTTTAAACTTTAATTTAAGACTAAATTAAATTGGGAATGACAGACAAATAAATTATCATCGTTTTAAAGACACATCATGCGAATAACACCAGATGAGTGATTAGATGACTTTTTAAATATCTGGTCGTAACATGATGAATAGGAAATGAAAAATAAAGACAAGTTTCGAGTTCACGACCTTTAAGATAATTAGTACTAACAAACAAAGAAAGTCTACAATACTAGAAAGATGTTTATGGTCCATAAGTTATGGAGAAAAGAAAGATTATGTTAGAAAAGTTTTTAGCAGTTTCTCGAGTTTTTGTTGTGAAATTAGGTATAATTGTTTATTTATAAATCAATTAATATGATAATGACTGTATGAAGATTAATAATTAACATGACGTATCTACTTCCTAATTGTTTTCAAAAATTAAAACACGAAGGTTAAGAATTCTAGGAATGACTAAATTACAAAATATATGTACTACCTATTCTAAACCTATTAGTTTTCTTCTGTAATTACTAATTTTATGAAACTATTATTTAGTAAGGATTATAAAATAATTATATTGAGTACAATGTACTTAGTACATATATTGCGGTTGAATGTACAAGTTTTCCTCAATTATAAAATGTAAGGAAATCTATAAAGCTAGATAGATAATAGAGATAATGCTTGTAATCTATCTAAAATTATATATATTTTAAATTTAATATTTTAATATTATAATTAAAAAACACTAATAACATCATATTTAATGATTAAGTTTTAAATATTAATATAATATTAGGTGTGCTGCATGTTACAAAAAAAAAAAAAAAATTACCGTAAAATAACACATATTAGTATATTACCTATTACACACACATCACATGACGTATTCATTAATATTTAACGACCTAATGATTTTTTTTTTAACTTAAAATTTATAGGAATCCGTTATTTTACATATGTATAAGTAAAAGTAAATGACACATATTTTGTGTATTTAAATTTTTAAAAAGCCACTAAATTGGAAGAATCAACAGGATATGTGAGTAGAAAAAAAAATATTTACACACACAAATAAAATAGCAAATAACAATAACAACGTCAACAGTATGAGTGTAATTTATTCTGTAGGTAAAATCAATTCTACTGTCTTGGTCTTGACCAGTTCTGTAACTACTAGGTATTTTTTATACCTATACAACTACCTATGTCTAGTAATAAGTAATAATAATGATTTATTATGTTTATTGGGAATTAACTCATTAAAGTGTTTGATTTTATTTTACGTGACGTAATTGATAAAGTAGGTGTATACCTATACACATAAATATATAATTATGTACTTATACTTTAGTAATGTGCTGTGGTGTAAATAAATTGTCATTATCATTAATAAATAATAAATAACCATAGTGACGCAGCAATATTACTATTAGTTATATTATAGTGCGGTACTCGTATTTTAAGAAAATAATGGTAATGTACGCATTGAACTGAGCTTCTTATTCATATCTTATACCATGAATTTACGATATTATGATATACGTAAATTTCATCACGAAATCAATAATATTTAAACTAATTAGTTAATCATTGAATTTGGAAATCCATTGCAATAAGTTATTGATCATTTTTCATTCCTCTTTGTCTTCAGTACATACTTACACATAAAAAATAATACCTGGCAATGACGATAAAAAGAACAATGGTTTAGAAACTTGCTTCGTTGATAATTTGGATTGATACATGAAAGTTAAGCATCAAAGTTAATTATTGGGAAATGGTTTTACAATTATGTAATTTATAACAAAACAAGCTATAAGCCTATAATATATTATCCATAATCACGTATTTGGTTATATGAATTCCTTCGTATGACTTATTACACGAGTATTTGAAACAAATTTAACACTAACAATGTTTAAAAAAAAATACATTTTCGAGTAATATAATATTTATCCGTAATTAAAAAATATATAAAATATTTATTTCCATAAGAGAAGGTCAATGTTTTATAATGAGTGTGCATTATAATTTTCCACAATAATGAGTATGTATTTATGTAATTTTAATGAATTTAGAACTGTATCATTTACATTCAAAACAACTTTTTTTAAAGGAAAAACGTGTTTGTTTTGTTTCAATTTGTTCCGCTTTACTCGGTTTTAAGAGGTATAGGTGATTTAAATTTACTACACGACGCTACGATGTAGAGTGTTCCACTTAAATAATCATTCGCTACTAGAATCCATTTACTAAAACCTGAAATCTTGAACTAAGTCATATAATAAAATTATAACATTAAAATAATTGTATTATAAAATTACGACATCCCGAATAATATTAATTATTGTCTCTTATTGTTTGTTCTAACTTTAAGGTTATGTTGAATTGTAATTGTAATTAATTTTTTGTTTTAATCTTTATATAAAAGGTACCTAGGTGCAGTCATTGGCGTAAATTGGCCTCAATTTCTAGTGGTGTAGAGAAATATTTTAATTTCTAACCCTCCATACTAACTTCATTTGAAAATTTCAGCCCAATAAACATTTCTCTTATTATGTTAAATTAATAAATAAGCATTGAATTATTTTAGTAGTAAAAGCATTATTATTGTATAATATTAAAAAAAAACTACAAATATTTTTTATTTTAAACTGAGTCGATGTCCTCTTTCAAAACATGTTGCATCAAACTCATTAATTACTTGGTTAAAATTAATGCAATAACTTGTGACTATGTAGATCATGGTGATTGGTGGACAAGATGATAAATTTAATAATTGATATTATCGTTGAAAAAATATTTACCAAGTTTTACCGTTGAAGCAATATTGAAGATATAAATACAAAACGGCACTTGTACAAAAATTACAATTTTACGAGTATAAGAGTACAATGAGTACCTACATACTTGTAATTTTTAAAACAAATGTATAATTTTGAAAATTAAAATTATAGGTGTACGCATTTTTACGATTTTCTGGTAGTGCAATTCTAAATTTGCACCATCCAATTTACGCCATTGGGTACAGTATTTTTTCTCATTTTTGAGTTAAAACAAATCATTTATCATCATGAACTTTCAAATTTTTTTTAGACTTTAAACTATCAATTATCAAATATTTTTAATGCACCTACATAATATTTGAAAATGTGAGTTATTTTGTAAAAAAAAATAGGCGAGTGGGTATTGTTCTGTAAAATAGTAGAAGTCGAGTGGGTTACTGTTATAGACATTAGAAGTGATATATACTTATAATTTGTATTTAATGATACATCGCCTGAACAGAGACTTGACAGACATGCCAGCGTAAATATATTTCATAATATGTTTATTGATATTGACATTAAAGCAACTTAACTTAATTTGATTTTTCCGTAAACATTACATATTTTATCATATTATTAGTTATTACTATTTAATTATTATAATAATATATACTTATTTATACCATAATACTTAATTTTTTATAACCTATAATCGGTTTACTATAACATATTGTACAGTTTCATTTTCTTGAATTAAATACTCGACTTTCTGTTTGTAAAACTTAATAGAAATTTTGTAAACATTTTGATAAAAAACGTTTAGACCAAACGACATGTTTTTAATTGGTATTTAAAAAAACCAATTTTGTCAAAAACTGGTTCATCAAAAAAATTCCCATTTTTTCTTATTTTTTGTTGTTTTTTCCAATAATCAAGATAATCACAGAAATTTTTTTTCAATTAGATCAAATTTGGTATCGCATAAACCACTCCTAAAGCTGAAAATCGAAGCATTTTTACTGCTTTATAAGATGATTATAGATACAATAAAAAACCATATAAAATCAATACATTCATCGTCCCACTTAAACCCTAAAATATATATATTTTTATATCAACCTTAAAGTAATTTTATTTTTACTGGAAACAAAATAGTAAAATTTCAAGTAAGTTTTTAAAATCGATTACAAAAATCAGGATATTATTATCTATAACTAAATAATAATGGTATCAATCTTAGTATATACATTTTAAGACAATCCGATTTTAAATTATATTATACTTTTGTAAATTTTACTTGTTTATTTAATTAATAGCTAAAACTACAGAAACTAATTTCAGAACATTTATTTTGAATTCAATTTCAATGTTGTAAAATCATTACTGTTTACATTTATTTAGATAGGTAGGTACTACAATTATTTTTTTAAATAGTGTTTGAACTTGTTTGTGTACATATCCTTATTGTATCTAATTATGTTTCCTTATTATTTTTTCATTAGTGCTCAATGAAATGAAATCTTCCACAGTTAAGAATTAAATAAAAACAATTTATTACTTTAGTATTTAAACTTGTTGCCATTTTTTCGAATGATATTATGGTTACAGTTTTACCAGAGTTGTTATAAGAATAAATACTGGTCTTGCTCTATTAAAATAAATAATTATGTATATTAATAAACATTTTATTGTAAATGTTAATGTGTAATGATGCTGAATGTTATATGTCAAGTTAATTAATAAGTACTAGTTCAGTAAATTTAATTCTAAGCAAATGAATGGTAAACGTCAAATGCAATAATAATAACGATTCAAATTACAAATTATAAAGAAAAAATTCAAGTATAGCTGCTATCTGAACATCTTTTCTTATGATTAAAAAAAAAAATGTATTAATTAATACATTGAATGATCATTTAAATAATAATATTTAAATTGTTATGAATTATAACATTTATTAATTAATTATATATTTTACTTAAATACTTTAAAATATTTAGTGTAGATAACGCGGGAAAATATTGCTCAAGAACTATATTTACTAGGAATAGGTTTATGTTGGAAATAAACATCATAGAAATCGATTAATATTTATCTAAAATAAAAAGAAAAGTACCTATTTGAAATTCAGTAAATTATTATTATAGGGGAAATAACATACTTATGGTTTAATTGCATACAAGAATATTATTTTTGATAGAAATTCTCATTATTGAATTCAAATTTAATACATCGATTTAGTTCGATAATCACAAATGCCAACCGTTTTTCGTGTCAAGTATTTAACGATTGATGCTATTTTTGGGCTATACTCAATAAGCACAAAATATAACCCAAACTACGTAACATAAAAAACCCAAAAATAAAATCTCATATGCTCAATAAATAATAATAATAAATATGAAGTTGTTTTACATTTAATATTTAATATATAGTAAATACTTATTATTAGGTAAGTATAGTATTATAATTATAATAATTATTATATAATTATAATTTTTTGAAAGTTTAATTAAAAGATAAAGTTTTGTTTTTTTTAGTGCTATAATGATATGATAGTCGATGCAAGTCAGGTATATTTTTATTATTTTTTAAAAGTATAGAAAGTCGTGTTTGAATGTTTGATTATCAAATGTAAATCGGAATTAATATTCAGGTCCTTCAATGATGTGTTGTAAGTAGATTTCATTATATCTATTTTTGTTTAGGTGTAACCCTGTTTAAGTTCAAAGTTTAGATGTAGAAGGCGGAAGAATAGAAATTATGTTAGTATATTTCACGAGCATAAATTAAACTAGCTTCTAAATATTAAAACAAACAAACACAAGGTGTGTGTTATATACTAATAAGTATAATAACCAATAGGTAATATTAAATATTATAGCGTACGTAACTCATACTAAACATTATAATGTATTCGAACAATAGTACATGCATGTATTTATTGACTATAGTATAACGTAATTTTATTAAGTACAAAACAATGCATCATATAGATTTAAATTTATTCGGTAGTTATTATTTGTTGGGAAAATGTATTTTTAATGTAAGACAAAGCAACCAAACAGTTACATTAAAAAAAAAAACGGTTTTATCGATAATGAAACTATTTAATAATTAATATAAATCTTTTAAAACTAAAACAATCGTTCTATTTAAAGTTATTAATTACTTTTCTACATAAATGTCATAACTTAAAAAATTTAGTTTTTTTTTATATGATTATAATTAATTAAATTTTGACTAGAAATTAGATTCATATTCACTCAATACATATTCGGGAATTTTAAATGACGATACTGATGGAGAGTATTAAACTAGTCTGGTATTTTATTTTTTATTTTAATTTTGAGCTACCACCTGATTTTTATATATTTTTGCCATTTTAGATTAATTTTTTTCTATCGTTGTTTATAATACTATATGTGCAATAACACATCATTTTCTTACACTTTCAACTGTAACATATTAAGTTAGTATCATTTTTTCGAATGTGATTCTATAAGAACGTTCTAAAATTCATTTTTATCATAGTTGACGTGACTTATAGTTGAATAGGTTTTGTTTTTACAACCATGTATGTTTCCAGAGATACCATGAATCTATACAATTAAATCCTAATTATTGTAATACAATAATTGTATCAATAAAATTCCAAAATTATTATTACCACATATAAGTACTATATACTAATGAATTATTTTTTACATTTTTTTAACTGTACCATATATTTTGAATTTAATCTACCCCTCTATGGTTTACTATCATTATTTGTTTGTCCATCGATCTCTCAGTTTCTAGAGCATGGGCGTGGGTATGGCTACGTGTTTATCAGTCCTGACATAGAATTTTTGAAGCACCGAATAAAAAAAAATGGACTTATTATTATAAATCGTTAGTTAAATTATAGTAATTAATAAATATAGGTAATAACAATAACCATTCAATGCTTAGTAGTAGGTAAAGCAAATTAAGTAATATTTGAATATAGGTATAACAAAATCTTCACAATTTTTATAATTTTTTGTTATGTTAATTCATCATCATCAATAACTTTTTAATTACAAACATTTATGAATCATTTCATGCAAAACTTAATTCATTGTTTATAAAATCATAACCAAATATTTATTTATTCATACAGTTTTAAACACAAGCGCCCAAACAGGACAATTTTCAACATTAAATATAATAGAAAGTCTCATTCACAGGTTTTCTATGGGCTAGTATAGCTAAAATTTAACCCACTCCCACCCAAAAAAAAAAATTAAACATAGATGCTTGACGTTACCAACCATTTGCCACGATTCCTATATGTTAATGATACAACAATCCTTTTAAAAATTAATTTTAATTTAAAATTATATAACTGCACTGTACATTGGATTCAATCAATATCTTTATAAATTGCTGTAACTTTGTACATAAAAAACCTTATCGAAGCGTAGCTACGCATTTTCCGTCGTTTAGTGGTACGTTGCTGCCGTATCATCAGAGTACATTAAAACGGTCGTCATTCAAAAATAATATCCGCAGACGAAAGAATAAAATATAAAATATGTAATATAATATATTTTGGTCTCTTTTACAGACCATAAAACGATTTTAAAGGTTTTAAGTTTAAACACGATATCACGATATAGGTACAAGAATTAATAGAAAAATGGACGTGTGCTTAATTGAAGACAAATTTTTACACCTATAGTATCAGTGGTATCTACATAGGGAATCTAGTAGAGTAATTTTCACTAATTTTACGTAGCACCCGAGGCCTATGTGTACATTTGGGAGTGTTCTGGAAAAAATCAATTTTTCTTGTTTCAACTTCAAACCTTTTTACTAAAAAAAAAAAAAAAAATGTTAGAAACTAAAGAACTAAGGAACTATTCTATCATTAAAATCGAGAAATTAAAATTGACAAAAAGTCGTGGTTGGCAACATCAAGCATTTAAGATGAATTTTTTTTTTTTGAAAGAATCAAGTTAAAGTTATAGCTACACAGGTTCATAGAAAATCGGTGAGTTCCATTTTCTAGTAGTATTGATATTTCATTAAGTACATAATATCTCCTATACGCAAAGTGACAGTCAAATTTCGGAATTTAACGAAAATAAAGTAACTTAAGATCTGTCATCATTTATCGGTGTGTGATTTGTTCTTTTTTTTTGTCATACATTGTATACTACAAAGGTGGAAATATGTGTCATGCGCGTAATTTTTGTTCAATGTCAAGCGTCGAGTAATGGTGAATAGGATAGTAAATTGAATAAAAGTGATTGAAAAAAAAACAGAAAGTCGTTCTGTTTTAAAGTAGGTTTCGAGTGTCATTGATTGATGCATAATATTTTAAAGTTTTATTAAATGATAAATCATCACATATAAAAAACGATTAAGAGTAATGTGTTAATAATTAGCGTAATATTATCCTATATATGTTTTTTAAGGATATCTTTTAATCAGTGGTGAATTCTCCGGGCATGCTCAGCATGCACTGCACGCTTAAGAATATAATAAAAATAATTAGTAAAAATACAAAAATAATTTTGTCACCAATTAAATATTATTATGTTTTTAAGAAAATTATAATATAATATGTATGACAACAATTTTATCTATTTTTATTGTATACTTATCTGTGTATATCTTGATCGTAACATTTATTCCAAAACGCTGTTACACTAGCAGCCGCGGTATTAATCACCCAGGGTATAATACTCATTGTTTTGCGTCTCGTCAATAGTTAATAGAATTTACGAGTGTAAGAAGATTTATTAATTTTTATTTATTTATAAATAAATACAAATTTGAATACTTTTTATAAATTAAATAAACTATAATACGTCATGATAAATAAACATTGCTCATACTTTGGAGTCAGCATTTGCCACAGCTTGTAATTAATTTATATTATTATTAATTAGTTACACCCTGTTTACTAATTTAAGTAGTTAAAACTAATTTTTCAGTATACTTAATTAGTTATTGGTATTTAGATATTAATGTATTATAATTTGACATAATTTGTAGGTACTGAAATACAAAGCGTAATATTACTGATTATCCTGAACTTCTATATTTCATAAATAAATCAATATTTTATAAAAACAAAATTTGTGTAATAGATTTGCGTGAACGTTTTTATGTTTGCGTAAAACTTAAATAATAATAAAGACTTATTTAATATATTATACCATAAAATTAGTCAAATACCTTATTTATTTAAAATTATTATTATATATTCAATTTCAACTAATCGTTTTATTACATATAACTCTTAGTTAATTTAAATAGTATGTAGGTATTCAACATTATTTTATAACTTATAATTTATATAATTCTTATAATTGTATACTTTATATAAAATACTATATGAATAGTATTATTATAGTAATGATCTAGTATTCAGGTATTTATAAAGTTATATCTATTACAAATATCTATTGTCTAACTATTATTTTTTATGGTGAGGGGCGATATTGACATACATAGTTAATAAGAATAATTTAATGTATGCCACCAAAATTGAACAAATTTCAAAATTAAGTTAATATTGTGTAGGTAGATTTAGTATGATTGATAGACCAGATAATGGCTATTGGATATTATATTAAATTTTAATTTAATCATTAAATTATAATGATAAAAATGATTAATAAGTGTAAAATGTTTTCAGTTTCTATCCATAAGAATAATTCTTAATTTATTTATTTAAATAAATAAAAATTACATTCAAATGTCTATATTATAAAATGTTTTTGTAGTTGTATAATTCTCAAATACCAACTAATAGAGACAAACTATTGGTATCAAAAGCTTAAAATCTCAAATACTGTATGAATTTTTAATTACAAAATATTTTGCATTATCTTAATATTGTTAACATTTTGAATTCCAGTCCTATAACAAATCGTTGCCTAACAACTTATTCTTGTCTTGTATTAAGTTAAAAAAAATAAAATTATAAAATTCAATTACATATAAAAAATGAATATTTAAATTCCAGTTTTATTTTTTTTTCTTACAAAAAAAAAGCTTGTAAAACTTGTATTAAAATTTCAAGCTTATAAGTTAGGTAAAAATAAATTATAATATTTAAATGCTTGAACACAAAAGAATTTAAAATGTTTGTAATTTTTAATTTTAAATTTTTTAACCATAATGATGACGTATTGCACAAAAAATACACAATTGAGTTTAAAGACTAAAATATGATCTTCGAGAGAGGCTGTCTCGTATTGATAAGGCTATTAACTAGTTTGATATTACAATTAATATTTAAAATATAACTTCAATAGTATTATAAAAAATTTTATCGAATATTTTAAATACTAATGATATGAAAAATATCTATTATTTTTTTTTTTTTTGAAAATGTTAATGATACATAATAGGTCTTGTAAAATGTGTACCTATAATTATTTTTTTTTAAAAAAGTATGTTTGTCGATTCGTTATTTTTATCCGTTTGATTAAATTTACATCATTATTGTTAGGTACATGTATTCAGTGTTTAACAATTATTAAATACCGCACGTTTATTATAACATAGAGTAAAAATAATTAAATTGTTTATTATTTTCATTGTGTGGATTATATTATATTAGTGTAGGCTATTATTAATATTAATGATAAACAAAAAAAAAAAAATAAATAAAGTACCTACTAGTAAATAATATGATTTTACCTTTAATTATAATAGGTTTATAAGATTTGAGAAAATATTTTTTACAACTAAAGATGTAGGAAGCTACATAATGAACTAAACTAATTTTAGAGTAGATAAATGGAAAAAAAAAACGATGCTAAAACTAGGTAACCAAGCTGAAATAAACGAAACGACTTCTCTACCTCATGCTCGTGACCTTGTAGTGTTTATAAAAAAAGTATACGATATCATTTATCATAAAAGTTGTTTTGAATATAGTTAAAATAAGTAATAACAATAAAAAATTACAACACATTTAGTGTTCATCATAATATTATGTTTAATTATTTTTGTAATTACTTACCTACCTATCATCTTGTTACATTAAAAAAAAAAAAAAAACGATGTATATTGTACATTGTTTTTCAACGCGTATAACGTTTGTTCATTAGCATTTATTTTAACTCGAGTTTCGTCTTTAATAGATATTTTTTTCTAAAATTTTATCTTAAGAATATATTTTTTTTCGGATTTGAGTATTTGACGTGTAGGTACGGGTGCGTACAGCCTTAGCGAACATTTCACACATTCGGATATAATTTTAATTTTAAATTATCAATACTCAAATCGTCTTGATTCACTGTGTACCACACACAGGTATGCCGAATATAAATACGGATGTGATTGTAAGTTTGCGAATGAGAGTGTTCCAGAATATTGGAAAACCGGCGGCGAGGTTACTATAATAAGGCACAGATGACTTTCGCCGACTGCGGCGGCTCGGCAGGGTACGACGACGGTGACGGCCGACGGGCCAAGGATTTTCCGCTCGCCCGCTGCCGATAATTATATCATCAACGACTTACGATAATTGTGACAATTCGCCGGTGCCGAGGACAATGATTACTAGAAAGAAACAATACAAATATCGAAGCCATTGTCTGTATAGTTATATCAGTCATAACTCTTGATATTTGAATATAATAATAATAATAATACCTTAAAGTAATAAACAATAGTACATAATAAATAGTCCTAGAATGCGAAATGAATTATTATATGATCGACGATCACTGCACACCGTTCTCGCTGTCGACCAATTATTATGGTAATACGGACAGAGTCATAGGTAAGTATTTATATCTACTTATGTCATAATGACGTGATATCTTTGTCGTGTTTAATAGCCCGATTAATTCATTATTCGCATTCGACTATAATATTGTACAACATTTCTATGAAAAAATGTAAAACCGTCGACACAGTTATGATAAACGCGTGGGAAGTATTTCAGTGACGTTTTAATGTTGTCTGTTAAATGAGTTTTATATATCATTGTAATGTATAGGCTTATGCAAGAACTTGGAGTGCGCTCGTACACGTATACAGTCCTAATTTGTGGACGAGATTTTCATCAAATCTTATTTTTCATTACGATATTTAGCTTGTTTGGTTGTTGAATTTATGAAAATCCATTTTGACACTCCTTTCTCGTCACTTTAATTTTATATATTAACGCTTCGTTTAAGCCACTGCGCGGTGTCCGGTTAAGCGAGGTGACGGTCACGATTGCGTGCAAGATGTCGTTTCCGCGAATGGTCCTCGTTTGAATATCGTGTGCGATTTTATGCGAATGGCCGTTGCAGTAATCCTTAGCCGCGGTCGTCGTGATCATAGGCCGTCATCTCGGTCGTCCATTCGCGGTTTATTATAACGGCGTTTACCGGTTTCCCGAGTCAGCGATACATTTGCGTGGTCCACCACGGACAGGCCAACGAACCCATTAGGTTCTCTACCTACTAAACCGTTACCCCGAATCAGATGTTGGTCACTATCGATCCACAAAATCACACTATACCGTTATATGAATTTAAAAAAAATTGACTGGCTCTGCCAACGTGAAATTTGTTATCCGTAAATTTGTAGTATTGCTCGTATAATAATATATAACCTGCTTTTAGAATTCACGCAACGTGTCCAAGTCCCATCACGTATCAATCCGAATCGTGCTACCATTTCCTTGAGTAAATTGCACGAGAGTGTCTTAGTTTCCCAGGTTTCAAAATTTAAGAACATCATGAAGTTTCAGAGCATAAAGTGTTTCAATTTTATACGTAAGTGTTGAATTACTTTATACTGTAATCTTTCTATTCGATTATGTTTTATAATCTTAGTCACTGTAGAATTTATATTCTAGTCCGCACTACGTGTCCTGCCAAATTTTTCTGAAACTAGTTCTATATTCGTCAGTTCAATACATTCTCAAGCATAATATTTTGAAAGTTATTAAACTTTTTAGAGTTTATTTCGGCCACAACGCAAATGTATGTCTATCATAGATGTCCGAAAACCAGACACTTGAATATTTATTATAGACTGTCTGAAAATATCTTTTAAAATTAACATTTAATAGTCGTCATTCGATAAATAATATTCAAATAATAAAATATGTAGATCGCGATTGCATCGACAGTCTTTCTAGCGAGTTAATATTGTGAACACATTTGTCGATCGTTTCAAAGCTACGGCTTAATATATTACAATGAAACACGATGAGTTGCGTCGTTCGCCGTTAAACGCAAGATTTTTATAATAAAACAACGATGATTGCTTTCGAAAATAAAAAACTATACCTAACAATTGATTGTAGCTGATCGAACAACCAAAACACCTGTAGACCAATCTATTTTTGTTTTTATTATTATGGAAATAGATTTAAATTCTTCGTACACCTTTGGAAGATTTTTACACAGGTGATCTTAATAATATTATACTCTTATTAAAATAATAAAATAAATAATACTCGTGAGATTTCGTATTTGATATCGGGTCACTTGCCCGTCACCATTTCCCCGTTCATCACACTATAATATTATACAATATAATCTCAAATAATAAATTTTTTAAAAAATTAAAAAAATTACGGGAAAATGTCCGATGGCGAGATTTATTACGAGGATCTGTCCATGAATCTCGTATTTTATACATCGTTAATTCAATTTTAATTTTGTACGAAAAATTGAGTAGGTTGATTTTTTTTTTTTTTTGTTCGATAGTGATAAATTTTTATTATTTTAAACAAGTACGCAAGTATCTCATATAAAATATAATGAAAAATTTTTTTTCATCAATAACATAAAAACAAACTTTTTAAATATTATATATGTTAACGCATTTGACTTAGAAATTATATAAATATATTTCATACAAATAATACCTATATAGTATATTGTACTTATCGTGTCTTCGATGTAATGAAAGATAGAATTAAAGTAGCGTGAGATAAATGCAAAATTGTCTATAACTTTTTTTAAACGGTCTATTTTTCATTTTAATCATTGTACTTAAATTTGTTCACTTCTACATATTGTATAATGTTTATAAATACGTATCATATAAAGCAGCGGTTCCCAAACTTTTTTTAGTTTACACCACCCTAAAAATAAAAAATAAAAATTACGCCTCCCATGAATAAATAAATAACAAATTTATAGTATTTAAATATACAAATATTTTTATTATTATGACAAAATAACACGACTCGCATCTCCCTTGTCAAGCGCCTCCTAAGGGAAGCGGGCCTCACAGTTTGGGAACTGCTGATATAAAGAATATGCAAATTACGAGGAAAAGGAAGATTTTAATTTGGAATTGGGTTTACGAAAAAACAAAACACATTTCATACTTCGAATAAATACATGTGTTCATGCACAAACATATATATATATATATTAATAATTATAGTTGAATAGAATTACACTTCATCTGTAAATATAATTTTTTTTTAAATTGTAAACATTTGATAGCTGTGACATTAACATTAATTTTAATAATAGTAATTATTTTAGAGAACGCCACGGCCGTATAATATTGTAATTTATATAATATTTAGTGTTTAGGTAAATGGTTACATACCACATTGATACATAATAATAATTAGATATAAAGTAATAAATTGTTGTACAAACCTTGATAAAAAAAATCACTATACACCACTCATATAAAATTTAAAAAACAAAATTCAATTCAATTATAATATTAAATTGTTGTATAGTTAATGATGAGCTCGTAAAAAGTTGTAGGAAGAGGTATTTTTAACGTAAATATTGGTTCATAGGTTGCGTTTGTATAATATTTTACAGATTATAAACGAATTTCAATTCGAAATTTAATAATATAATATTACAGATAAATATTCAATATTAGGTATAATATTATATTTTGGAAATATAGATTTAGCAAGCGATTCAGTGCCAGTGGAAGATTTGGGTCTGATGATGCGGTGTACGACTATATATACGATCTACGATCTGTTTCGGGCACCCACCAAAAACTTATCAAGATTTAGGGTGTGAGTGTTTTTTTCAATCTACCGAAGTCTTGAAATTCCCAACGATTTCTTTTCGAAGAGAAGTAGAGAGCCCGACCGTAAGGTACAGTATTTCGTGAACATGAAATTTGAGATGTATTAAGGTTATTACGGTTTACCATGTCAACTCGAAATTCGGAAGAAAGTTTAAAAATTTTTTTTAGGATTTATAGAAAAAAAATTATAATATTAATATTTCAAAATTCAATAACCTTTTTATGGTTTTAAAAAAAAAGTATATTTATATATATTTTTTTATAGTGGCCGCGGTAGTCTACAATTTAAGTAATTAAATGCAAATTTATTTTTTTCAAATACCTTCGATCGAAATTATCGATACTCGACGACAGTATTTAATCACTATTTTTTTTTCAATATTATTATGTGAAGGTTTAAGATTTAAGAGATAGTATATTATCTATTATTAACTATTATGTAATTACATAAAACGTTATCAGACTAATGTGTTTATTTAATTATCTAGTTGTTGAATTATAACTAATTTTTTAATTAAATACGTAGTGTAATAATAAAGTCATACTATCATCTACCGTACTTACATCTAAAGCATCGACATCCGTATACATTTTGCGATGGAAGGGGTGATAAAAACAAGCCTGGGCATAAACGAGTTAAAAAGTTAAAGTTAAGTTAATTTTAACTTTTTTTAATTTAATTTTCATTAACTTAATTTTTAACTTAATTGATGTTTACTGATATTAACTTAATAAATAACGAGTTATATTTAATAAAATCTAAGTTACATTATTTTATAAATAATTAAATTTTAAATAAACCTAACCTAACGCTAACATATAAAAAAATAACTTTTTTTTAACTTTTAACTTAACTGAGTTAACCAAAAATTTTATTAACTTTTAACTTTTAACTTTTTCTTATTGATGCATATTAACTTAACTTAACTAAGTTAAAAAAAATAATTAACTTGCCCAGCCTTGGATAAAAATATCTGTTTTTATTATATTATAGTAAGTGCCGGATATATAGGTACAGCCTATATACATAATATTGTGTTTGTTGGAGATGAGTTATTTAGCTGGTCAATGAAGAATATATTTATATTAATACGCACGATTTCATAAATCTGGTAATTGCATGTATATTAAGTTTACTTCAAGAATTATTCATTTTAAAATTTTAAATATAGGTATTATACCGTGGCATTAACAATAATAAAGACTAATAAGTCTGATATAAGTTTGAGAACTGTTAGATATGGTCAAACGTCTACTATAATTTGTGTTCCTTCATCAGTATTTTGGATGTCCTTGCTATTTAACTATATTTTACCTAAACATATATGAATATATTCTTTTTTTTTTTAATTTAAACATTTAAATATTTAATAGTTGTAATAATAATTATTAATTTTAATACTTAACCTCCGTAGAATTTAGATTTTAGACTATAGTTACACACAATAAAAATACCCGACGACACTTTATTTTAAATATAAGCTACTATTCAATTATTATTTAAAAAAGTAATTTTACGTTTTGGCCAAAAATAAAATTATAATATATTTTTTGTTTTGATTATTTTGATCTTATTATTTTTTTTCTTATTGACTTGTTTTTTTTTTTATTTACTGTCATTACCTATTAGTTTATATATTATTATAAACTGTACATATAGATTTTAAAAGGTTTTAGACATTTTTTGTACAAAATTAATCATCAGGTGAGTTTTTATATAAGTGTTAGTGTTGTAATGCTGCTTACAACATATTTTAGTTTAATAAAATCTATTATAGTTTTCACTATAATTACAATCATTGTTTTTATGCTTTTTATTTTATTTATAAATAACTTTATTTACTTTTATTTTATTGTTGGTAAGTTTGATAATGTCGACTAAAACAAAAAAAAACCCCATTAGAGTTAAGTTATGTTTTACAGAGTGAGAGACCAATATATTTTTTTAATCGATATAGTTTTCAATATTTTTTATCTTTAAAACATTTGAATGAGTAAACATTATAAACTATATCCCATTAAACATTTTATTTCCTGGATGTGAGCTAATACAATTACAATTTGATAATCAATACTGATTAACTGCACAATTTTTTTACGAAATCTGTTATGTTCTGAATTTTTTTACAATTGACGCTTATGATATATATGTTAAGAGCTGTCTGATGTTTGTTTGACCAATGTTTTTAAAAATGTATTTATTGATGGTCTATATGTATTAAAATGGTATTTATGACAACTGAGGGAAGACAAAAGTCTTCATCTGAGTACTGTAATAATTGAGTGCGCGATAATTAAGAAGCTGAGACAATTAAGTCTCGTTTAAACATCACTATAAGTCATAGCAGTATATTAAAATATCAACATTTATAAAAATTATTTTAAAAAATAAACTAAGTCGTAGTATTTTTAATAAATAATAATACATTATGAGTCAAGACAAAATATCAACAAAATATTAAATTCGATTATTAAATATTTTGAGCAATGCCTTTAAAAAGTGTTTTGTTAATCTTGAATTAAATTGTTCACAAATACATTATTAATCCTGGATTTTTTGTTTTTTGGTTTTGCGTCATTATCCGCACAAAACTGGTGAATTTTTAAGCGATATAACTTTTCCTCTTTTTTTAGAGCGTCGATAAATTTTCAAATTGATGGTTGAACTGAATTTAATATCGACTTAAATGAATTATGCCATCCTTCAATAGCATTGTTAATCCTTGGTATGTAATCTTTTACCAAATCATTACGGTTTCATAATTGTATTATGTGTGAGAAGTGTCAGTATTAATTTATGTTCTTTATAAAAATCAGTAGATATATGTCTTCGAATGCAAAAATAACACACTCTTAAGGGAACATATATGTAATATAATATACTAATGTATTAAGCATTTAAATATTTAATGCAAACTCTGAATTTTATGATATTTTACAAGAAGTCTTGTGTTTTAATTTTTTTTGCCATTAGGTTAGGTTCGCATCAAATTTTGCATATACCTACTGTGTATAGCTAATAGATAATATTGTAACACTGAATTATCGCGCGTTGAATTGTCGAGACACCATTAAAATGACTATTAAATTTAAATGGAATATTCATTTGAGTCCTCCCTTATTTATTAAGTCACATAGACAATTTTCTAAATATTATATTTTTATTTTTTATAATAATCACAATGTTTAATTATCTATTTTTTTTTATATACTTATCACTTCAATAGTATGATTGTGATATAAATTAAATACGAAATTAATATATTTATTCCTAGATTTATATAGGTAGTGAATTGATGTGGTTTGTATATGGTATTGTTATACTGGTCACTAGTGTGTTGTCATTGTATAATACTTAATGAATTATGATACTAATTAAATTGCTATTTTGACCAAAACGATGAACTTTAAAATCTATTGTCTTAGTCGTTGCAATAGATATAGGTATAGTTTTTTTTTTTTTTTGGTTTTTAGTTTAATAAAAAATGATAAGATAATCACGGCTCAAATGAAAATCTAACATTTTTGGATGAAATGATAAACACCATAATTATTGTATAAAGTATTCTTAGTAATTTGTTATTCTTATATTATATGAATAATAAAAAGTCATGATTTAAATATATGTACGATAAATTTACGTACAAGTATACAAAAACATCGAATAAAATGTATACAAGTACATAATATTTTAACGATTTATAAATATTTATTAATATTAAGTGATTAAACTGAAAACGTCTATTCTATTTAGTTTATAATGGCAGCCATTACGGCACTTTCCATTATCTTAATAAATAATCAGCTTCCGATTTAGTTTAACTTCATTTTTTAGGTAGAACGATTAATATTAAATAATAATATGTATATTTAATTTTTTTAATATATTATTATTATATATTATCTTTATAGTTATATTTTTATATTTAAATTATAATATTATTTATATTAATTAATAAACATTCTATTAACTGCATTGTTATTGTAATTTTTTAAGCTAATTTTTTTAAAGATTACTTTGTATTTGTGTACACAATTATAGGTTTATGAAATCATAGGTTTATATAAACAGTGTTTATTTTTTTTTATATAAGTAGAATTATTGTACCATTCATTTAAGATATAGTTTACTTGATGAACTACAAATCAAATTGAATTTATGAGATCCCTACCATTCACTTAAGATTATTTTATTCTTATTAATTAATACTTCATTAATACTACATGTCTACACCTTAAACCTTATAAGTAATAGGCGTGTGGATAAGGGTGCCGAGGGTACCTGAGTAGGTACCCTCAATCATTCGTCCAAAATTTCCAATTATTATATTTATAGTAATAATTTATATGTTTAAATTTTAAAAGTTTTAATCGTGCCTAACAAAAAGAATTTATAGTTAATCATGACTGTAGAAATTTTTTTGACATCGGAATTAAATTACTGTTCTCAGAATATTTTATTAAAGTTATTATATGATATTTTAATTAGCGAAATCAAGAATGAAATAAATATTCTCAAACATATGTCTGACTTATTTAATTCAGTGAATCTATACGTGAGAATTCAGACTGATTAAAATAAATTGGAAGGTTAGACATGTTTAACAATACGTAAGTACATCATGATATTATAATATGATCTAACATTAAAAATGTTTAGCACAATACTAGTCACAAGTTGTTTTAAGATATTTTCCGAATCAATCACAGATAAAATAAAGTATTATTATATAAAATATATTGGAATTTTATTATTAATATTTCCAGAACATGAAATAACGTAAAATTTAAATTGTAATGACATAATTGATGAATTTAGAAGTTGTATTTTTATTGAATGTAGTTTGTCATTAGGTATACATTTCCAGCACATTATTTATTAATATTAATTGTCATTATGTATCTTATTATAAAGAATAATTATATGTGGTTGCTATATTATATTATTACAATAAATAGAACAAAAATTATTTTAGACGTTTACAATGAACACCCCCGAACTAAAAAGTTCTCGCACGCCTATTTTTTCTAGCTACAGTATTAAGGATTATATAACATATTCATCAATATTCATTGTCCATTGATGTTACTTATAAATATTAATATTAATATTAATATTAAATTATTTAATAAATATTTTTTCTTATTAATACTTAAAAATAAATTTTTTTTTTTAATTAAACCTAATAGATTATTCTATTATTATTATTATTATTATTATTTATGTACGACTAGACTTAATTATATTTAATATACCTACTTATATTAATCAGGGCTGAGGAGAGATAACTTCTATAGTTTTTTTTTCAAATTTGTTTAGAAAGGTCGTATTTGAGCAATGTACAAATTTGTTTCATAATGCACAGATGTTATATTTGAAATTGTATTTTACTTATTTTATTGTTATTGTATATATAAACGTATATTTGAATATTAAATAAAATAAATTGAGAGTATATTGACAATTAGAACATTTTGATATTAAGTACAAATATTAAGTACTCTATTAATTTTCTAGTTTAAGTTAATTTTAAATCATACTAATTTATTATCAAATATGGTTTTTTGGCTTTGTCGAGCAATTTATTATTAACTTTTTATTATTTAATGTCTTTTGAATACGAGCACTATATATAAATAATTTATTACTAAAACAACTAGAAACCAGATTTTTTATTATTATTATTTTTATTATTTAGCAATAAAGAGGCTAATTTTGAATATCATTTTTGTATTTTAGCAAATGTTGCATAGGTTTCAGTATCTAGATAAGATATTATAAAACATAAGAATCTGTATAATATTGTTAGGACTGTTAAGAGAGAGACACTAGTTTCAATTTGTCGTTCAATATAAAATTAAAGATAGCCTATAAACAGTTTAGTTTCATATTCATATTTATGTGCGGAAGTTGTTTAACAAAATAAATTAATATTATTTTAAAATGAACGAGAAGAATACGATGAACAAGAAGTAATAAAATGGTTTTTCAAGTTTTTATTAATTAATAATTTTTTTCATATAAATATTTTAATTTAGGTGTTATATTTTATATATTAAATATGTAATATGCAATTTTAGAACTTATTTTTTACTTTTAAAATTCATGAGTGCATTTATACTTTAAAGTTTTTAAGTATAAGAAATTTAAAAGTCCTCAGCCCTACTTATGAGTAAATAAGAAATATGAAATACGAACTGATATAATATTATAAAAAACGCGTTTTATTGTAAAACCCAGAACTATTAAATTTATGAATATAGCTCATTTTTGTGAATATCACAGAAACGAGAAAACAGAAATTATATTTTTTTAAATTGGCAATGAATACATATTTATTTTTTGAATACGAGAAAATTGAACCACTGATAAAAACTGTATTATTTTAAGATTATTATAATAATTGGGTAGGTAGTGTGTGTTTAATTTTTATCTGTACTTAAGTACATTGAGAGCCTTTTAATTTAAATACTTTAACAATATTTACGGAGTTATATTTAATAATGACTGTGAAACATAATATTATATCAGCTTTTTGTAGTTTTTCAAATAATGTCAAATTGATAGTGACTGTATTTTTAATTAATTAAATTAAATTAAAATAAACCGATTATAGATATAATCAGAAAACTTATATTATCATTATATTATATTAGGTATTTGATTATACATATAGTTCTATGTATAATCAATGTTTATAGCTAATTGAAATGATTATTAACATTAATATTCCGTAATAATTGTTACTATTGTTGCTATATAAGTATAGTTAAAATGATTTTTTTTACCATTTTATCATTTAAATCATACTGTAAACATATTAGACTTGGTTATGTGGAAATACTAATATACATGTTCATTTTATTCATTGTTTTATATATAATATATTTTTGAACATATGAGTAAAACTTGAGGTAGGTATTGAATTGGTGGATTTTAATCATTTTGTAAATTTCAATAGGCATGGTTGGTATAGGTAAGCTAGGCACCTGCCTAGAGCGGCATTTTAGAAGGGGTGGCATTTTTAAAATTTACTCATACATTTTTTTTATTTCTATCGGTGTTATATATTTATACAAGGAAAATATTTTAAAACATTTATTTGCGATCAAATCTATCTCAAGACCAATTAGTAGGATTAGCCACTCTCTCTATTGAAAGCGAAATTGTTGAAGAATTAGACATGGATGAACTTATAGACAGAGCTTTGCTTCACTAAAAGCAAGAAAAGTCGGTTTTAAATGAAATTAAGTTTGTTTTATTTTATTTTATCAATATTATTATTATAATAATTTGTTTGATTTTTTAAGATTATTATAAAGGTTTAATAATTTGTAAGATTAAAAGTGAAAAATATTTTAAAAAGCAATAAATATATGAATATATTATGAATTCTTTAAATATAAATATGTGTACCTAATGAATTTATAATCAATTATATAACTGTACAAATATGACATTAAAATAGAAAATATATAAAAATAACCCGATAGTATCCCGTTTTACTTAATTACTTGCTATTTCTTTAAAACAAAAAATAATAATATTTTCCATGCAGGTAAAAATAATATATTTATTCAACATAAAAAAAATAGAGGGAGGGGCTAAGTTTAAATTAGAGCTTAATTTTTTTTAAGAGGCGGCAAAATTAGGTTTTGCCTAGTGCACTATTTTTGCTTGAGGCGGCTCTGTTAATAGGTAAGAGGAAAAAATTTTTATATTGTTCTTATAGATGGATTATTTAATTTTGGCGTTAAGACCAAAGAAGTAGTAGGTCAGTAGATAATTTAGAAACAGAGTAATAATTTGGAGTGTGTTTAATCTACCTACAATTAATTTATCAAGCATTGAGATTGCGACCGATCACTTATGATTATATTATTCTTATTAATTAATACTTATCATTAATACTACACGTCTACACCTTATAAGTTATAATAGGCGTGTGGATAAGGGTGCCGAGGGTACCTGAGTAGGTACCCTCAATCATTCGTCCAAAATTTCCAATTATTATATTTATAGTAATAATTTATATGTTTAAATTTTAAAAGTTTTAATCGTGCCTAACAAAAAGAATTTATAGTTAATCATGACTGTAGAAATTTTTTTGACATCGGAATTAAGACACTGTTCTCAGAATATTTTATCAAAGTTATTATATAATATTTTAATGAGCGAAATCAAGAATGAAATAAATATTCTCAAACATATGTCTGATGTATTTAATTCAGTGAATCTATACGTGAGAAATCAGACTAATTAAAATAAATCGGAAGATTAGACATGTTTAACAATACGTAAGTACATCATGATATTATAATATGTTCTAACATTAAAAATGTTTAGCACAATACCAGTCACAAGTTGTTTTAAGCTATTTTCCGAATCAATCACAGATAAAATAAAGTATTATTATATAAAATATATTGGAATTTTATTATTAATATTTCCAGAACATGAAATAACATAAAATTTAAATTGTAATGACATAATTGATGAATTTAGAAGTTGTATTTTTATTGAATGTAGTTTGTCATTAGGTATACATTTTCAGCACATTATTTATTAATATTAATTGTCATTATGTATCTTATTATAAAGAATAATTATATGTGGTTACTATATTATATTATTACAATAAATAGAACAAAAATTATTTTAGACGTTTACAATGAACACCCCCGAACTAAAAAGTTCTCGCACGCCTATTTTTTCTAGCTACAGTATTAAGGATTATATAACATATTCATCAATATTCATTGTCCATTGATGTTACTTATAAATAATAATATTAATATTAAATTATTTAATAAATATTTTTTCTTATTAATACTTAAATATAAATTATTTTTTTTAATTAAACCTAATAGATTATGCTATTATTATTATTATTATTATTATTATTTATATACGACTAGACTTAATTATATTTAATATACCTACTTATATTAATCAGGGCTGAGGAGAGATGACTTCTATAGTTTTTTTTTAAATTTGTTTAGAAAGGTCGTATTTGAGCAAAGTACAAATTTGTTTCATAATACACAGATGTTATATTTAAAATTGTATTTTACATATTTTATTGTTATTATACATAAACGTATATTTGAATATTATATAAAATAAATTAAGAGCATATTGATATTTAGAAAAAATTTTTATTTTTATTATTTTTCCTTTTTTTAGAAGTGATTTTACTTTTACAGTTAGATAGATTTGATTCTATACTAACAAAATAATTGACATCTGAATGAGTTTAATAAAGATATTTATATCTTTATGATATTCCACTTTTCCACTTTAAAAATTAAAAATCCCAGAATTTTATTGTTAAAACTGTGCTTTGTTAATAAGACGTCTTATTTGAAATAAATGAATGTTCTATTTGGGTATTAATTGAAGCAACTACGGATTCCCAAGGTGTCGCATTGGTTTTCTATTTTTTGAAAATTTATCTGTCGTTAGTTTTACATTTATATAAAATATATTAATTTTAATTGTATAGTTTTTTTTATTATCATACATTTTATTATTATTTTTAAGATGTTAACTCCTTTTTACCGAGCAATTAAGAGGCTTATTTTGAATATCATTTTTGTAATTTAGCAAATATTGAATAAGTTTCAGTACCTAGATATGATAATATAAAACAATAAAACATATGAATATATATAATATTGTTAGGACTGTTAAGAGACAGATACTCGTTTCAATTTGTCCTTTAAAGCAAAATTAATGATAATAAACAATTTAGTTTCATATTAGTACCTACTACCTACGTGTTAGTGTGCGGAAAAAGTTTTACAAAAAAAATGTATATTATTTTAAAATAAACGAGAAGAATACGATGAACAAGAAGTAATAAAATGGTTTTTCAAGTTTTTATTAATTAATAATTTATTTCATAGAAATATTTTAATTTAGGTGTTATATTTTATATACTAAATATGTAATATGTAATTTTAGAATTTTTTTTTTATTTTTAAAATGCATGATTGCATATATATTTTAAAGTTTTTAAGTATTAGAAATTTGAAAGTCCTCAGCCCTACTTATGAGTAAATAAGAAATATGAAATACGAACTGATATAATATTATAAAAAACGCGTTTTATTGTAAAACCCAGAACTATTTTAAATTTGTGAATATAGCTCATTTTTGTGAATATCACAGAAACGAGAAAACAGAATTTATATTTTTTTAAATTGGCAATGAATACATATTTATTTTTTGAATACGAGAAAATTGAACCACTGATAAAAACTGTATTATTTTAAGATTATTATAATAATTGGATAGGTAGTGTGTGTTTAATTTTTATCTGTACTTAAGTACATTGAGAGCCTTTTAATTTAAATACTTTAATAATATTTACGGAGTTATACTTAATAATAACTGTGAAACATAATATTATATCAGGTTTTTGTAGTTTTTCAAATAATGTCAAATTGATAGTGACTGTATTTTTAATTAATTAAATTAAATTAAAATAATCCGATTATAGATATAATCAGAAAACTTATATTATCATTATATTATATTAGGTATTTGATTATACATATAGTACTATGTATAATCAATGTTTATAGCTAATTGAAATGATTATCAACATTAATATTCCGTTATAATTGTTACTACCTATTCTTACTATACAAGTATAGTTAAAATGATTTTTTTTATCATTTTATCATTTGAATCATACTGCAAACATATTAAACTCGGTTATATGAAATACTAGTATTCTTGTTCATTTTATTCATAGTATTATTTTATATATTTTTGAACATATGAGTAAAACTTGAGGTAGGTATTTAATAAATTGGCGAGTTTAAATCATTTTGTAAATTTAATAGGTATTAGAAAACAATATTTATGTTGTTCTAACAGATGGATTATTAAAGTTTGACATTAAGACCAAAGAATTAGTAAGTCAGTAGATCATTTAGAAACGGAGTAACAATTTGTAACGTGTTTTATCTACCTACGGTTAATTTATCAAGCATTCCTCGAAAATTGTAAAAAAAAAAAAAAAAAAAAAACAAAATCAAAATAAAATAAAATACTTAGTGCATTATAATAAACGTAAAAGAAGAAAATCACACATGACCTAATCCTAATGTGATAATGTATAAATTATAATATAATATGCTTATCGTGACTCATTATAACATTAAATTTAGGTAGGTATAGCAAATCATAAATGTTGAATTTGCATTTTTTAGAGAAAGAAATACAAAATGTGCTAAAACATATAAAAAAAAAAAAACAAAACAAAAATCGTGCAGTGTAGGAATAAGCCAGTGATTTGCGTAAAAATATCGAAGAAAATCGTCTCAAGATATTCAAAAGTCGATTCGCAACAAGACTCCTATACAAATCGCAGGAAATATTAGAAAAAGTCGAATTTTTAATTAATGCTAGATTGCAAGACCACAATAGACGGCTTCGTCCGCTTCGGCTGATCTTCCACTTGTACTTGGCGTGATTGCCGTCCTAGTCTGTTGTACTGCTGACTATAGTAGTTGTAGCTCTGCAGACCGTTGCTGCTTTGCTGTTGACCATAATAGTTGTAGTTCTGCTGACCATTGCTGTATTGCTGCTGACCGTTGCTGTTTTGCTGCTGACCGTTGCTGTAATACTGCTGGATGCGTTGGCGGGTCCTGCGCACCAGAGGCCGAACGTTCTTAATTAACGTACCGACGGCGTCCAGCGTTTTGATAGGAATCTACAAAAATATATCATTATAATCGATGTGAATATCGAGCAACTCGTGTTCATGACCAAACAGTGTAATGTGTAATAATATGAGAGAGTATCATAACATTCCTAACCCATCAGTGTTTTATAAAGGAGTTTAGTATAGGCAACTTAAACGACATCTGAAATAAATAAGTTTAAAAATTAAATATTTCAATAAACCAAACTTGATGCTCCCGAGTCTCAACTTCTGTCGACTATTATGTGATTTCTCAATAATGTAAAAAAAAAAAAAACTCTAAATCATCGTGACGCACATTAGTGATTTTAGCATATTTTGAGTCGTGCCCGTCTTTATATTAATACTAATTGTTATTATTGCTCTAAAAGCGATCGAACTGCATTATCGTGTTTATGCGACAAAAAATAATGACGAAAGGACACGAAAATATAATAATATTATTATATTCTATTACACAACGATCGCTTAAAATGATACAATGTCAGAAACGATATATAGGTAGATACGAGTCTAATACATAATAATTATATTATTAGTCTGATTATATCTAAAAATTACTTATATCATGCAAATCTACAGTTTTCGACTAATTGATACCGATCATTTTCCACACATACTATATTGAGATCTCGGAAAAATCGCATTAGAATAGAAACCACGGAAAACAACTACCTATATTAATATATTACATATAAAAGACTTAAAGACATTATAACAAGTGTATGAAGTGTATGGTTGGAATTAAAAAATAATCGATTGATTTTTGACAATTCGAGTCAAGTTGAGATAATAGATAGAACCAATTTTAATAGAGTAGTGTTTACATGCTATAATCACAATAATATCCAAGTAATATAACTACGGGGTATTCGTTTATTTCTGCTGACAATTAGTAAGAGTGAAGAAAAAAGTCACTTATTACTGTTCATCGCGATTGAATTGCCCGTCCTGTAGGTTTCATTCGTCTTCACGTAATATAATAGAGCTTTTGATAGATCGATAAGACGATGTGATAATATTTCACGTACGGGACGATTTGAGATAATGATAACATGATAACATGGTTGTCCGACAAATGAAGTTATGTCCTTATCACAACGACCATTGAAAGTGCTAGAGCGAACTTCAGCTGTTTAACAAACTTTAAGCGCGCTCTATCAATATTATTATGAACTCGTATTTCATATATACAGCACAATTTCAATACTTTATTTTATATATATATATACACATTAAAATAACAAAACCTCAAGTGAAATAAAGTGAAAAACTTTCAGAGGTCATAAATATAAGTTTCCAAATATCAAATCAAAATATCTATTGAAACGGTATCATAATAATTATCTAGGTAAAGTATATATAACGGACGATAATAGATTCATCGCTAATTTCCGATCGGTATCGGACAAACCCATACAATATTAAACACGATATATATATATAATATATTAATAAATTATTATTAACGTTTTAAATCGCAGAACTACTCACCTGAAATATATTATCGATCACCACGTTACCCTGCTCGATGGGCGGCAACTGTCTTTTGACCAAGCACTTCTCGTCGGAATTGTCGCGGCCGATCTCAAGACCTGCCACGCCGATCCCAAATGTGACGTCCGCGATCACCTTGGTCATCAGGACGAGGACGGCCAGTACAATGAACGCCCGGACGGCCATGGTGCTGTTGTTATCGTGATAATGATAGCGTATGACTACGCGCCGCTTGGTCGAGTGAAAGACTTCGCACGACACGTACTTGGATGCTTTCAATAGAGCGTCGTCGTCTTGGTCGTCTTCGCCGTCTTCCGAATCGACCGAGGACGAGAATTCCGACGTGGACGACGAAAGTCGCGCTACGGGGTAACGGTGCTCGTGCGTTAACGGTGACGGCGGCGGCGATTCCGGCGAGTCTGGGATGTTCGGATCCGAGTTGATGTCTAGGTACGGTCTGTCGGGTTTGCGGGGCATGCATTTGCTGGGTATGCACATGATCGGATCGTTGGTCTGGCGAGTGGGGACCGACGACTTTACGTTACGTAAATCGCGAGCGTAGGGCGGGTCGGCGGCTGCGGCGGTTGCACAACTCTCGCGTTGGCGGAGGAGAAAACTGTGACCCGGCGGGATCCCACGCTATCGGTACAGCGGCGGCTACTCGACGCGTTTCGGTGGGGAGGGGAGGATTACTTAAGGCTGACCGCCACGATCTGGTTGCCCCCGAATGTGCTTAATATAGAATACGCCAGTACCAACAAGTGCAGTAAAATGGTCATCAATATGCACGGTCCAATAGTAAATTGCTCTCTGGAGATCAAGTAGACCAAAGTCATCGCCAAAATGCCAAGCATTTATCCGTTTGGGACCAGACCAGTCGCCCGACAATGTGTACCTACCTCGAAACCGTGAGGTGATTGCACAACGACCGTTATTATTATGACGTATACGATGTTTTTGTTGTTGTTGTTGTTGTTGTTTTGGAAGTGGGTCCTTTACTGGTCTGGTTCGTTCGCTGCCCCGCGTGGGAAAGACGACCGCGGGTACGGGTTATTAACCACGCACCCACTCTTCGATCTCCGACTGTATAATATTATAATATATTAAATAGTTACGCAATACGTAATAGCGCGAATGTAATAAACGCATCTGCGTCGTCTCGAAATACCGAAATCGCGGTTACGCGGCCGTACGGTTATGCAAACGAAGGCGTTTGATGATGATTGTGACTCGACGAATGTTTGCGTAGGTCGCTTATTCGGACGAGGAGGCGAGCGGATCTGTGCGAAACACTGTTTTCGCGGAAGCTTTGTCTATTCTACCGTATGGTATGTACTACAAAACTACCAAGCGCTAAGCTACTCGAGTGCGCGAACGGTTAGGTGCGTCTGAACGGGCGTCGAGAGTCTGCAGGACTGTCGATCGAACGGTAAGTTCGTAACGCCCGGCCGGGCGCGATTCCCGGGCCGCGCCCAGGTTTTCCCGGCTCGCTGCGCTTGCGTTTGCCACCCGCATCCGTTAGGTACAAGCGGGGCACGACAGGTCTGCGCAGATGCGATCCGCGAGCTCGTAAATTTCCGGGAAACTTTCACCCGACGGGATGAAAAAACGGTGGCGAAGCGGTGTGTCCGCGGGGTCGAGGCACCGCCGTCGAAGGCGAATGTGCCGGGTTGACTTGATCGCGGCGAGGCGAATGAAATAGAAAGGGGTGGGTGAGAGTTTGGCGGTGGTGGCGACACGACTTGCTGATCGATCAAGCTCGGCGTTGACTTATGGATGGGCCGGCGGGTACGCGACAACGGCGAGGTGAGCAGTTGGAAAACGGCGACCCTGGAATATATTATTACTGCGCAGCGGGTTGACGAGCTTTCCCGGGAGAAAGTTGATTATGTTTCGTGGAAGGATATTATTGACGTTTGGCAGAATATTATAAAATGAAAAGTCGTACAAAATAAAACTCTGTGAAATGTTTCTACTAGCGTTTATACAACGAGTAGCTTATGAAAATAAAGTATTTATAATTAATAAATACATATTATACTAATGTATATTTTACTGTAGGCGTAATTTATTGAATACTTGTTATAAGTTATTAAAAAAAAAAAATTATCTTGCACATTTATTTTAACGATCATTAATTTTAAAAATTCCAAAAGTATAAAATAAAATAGGTATCGGTATTTTACATAGTTAAAAATAATATACATCTTAAAATTGAATGCAAATGCAATACTAGATAATAACCTATATTATATAAGTAGTATAAGTTACCACCGTATATATACGCTGAATTCAAAATTCATGTACCTATAATATTATATCGATTCAAAAATTTAAAATATATTGTCATTAAAGAATATATATATTATACGTTTACTGTAAAATATATTTTAAATAATAATTTAATTTAATTGTCAAAATAAAATTTTGAATACTATAAAAACATATAATAGACATTTATATAATAAATATAAAATAGTAATAGTAGTAATATTGCATTACTTACTAATATTATAGTATGACGAATTATTGATAATAATTTAGCTGCATATCTTTATATTGTGTTATTTAACCATATAATGACTTTATACATAATACTACATTATATATATATAAAAAAAAATTTCTAATAATATATATTTAGTGATGTGTGAGAAAAATATATTGCATTTATATAATTTAATTTGCATTTTAAGGTGTGAATTCGTAGTCCAAAACATAAACATATGTTTAAAAAAAATAATACACACACACACACACACACACACACATATATATATATATATATATATAATATATATATATATATATGTATAGATTCTCCTGTCCAATGTACTCGTAAATATAATATATATGACTACTAATTAATAATTTTATTAGATATGACGCATATTATATACACTATCGCTTCTCAAACTTGGCGGAATTATTTCCACGTTAACATTTTTTCCAAATTGTACTTAAATATTGTTTTTTCGATTTACATTAGCGATTGTCAATTAAAAACTCACACGTCATGGTTTATGCGAATAAGTGCAAACCACCGGTAGTAGAACATTTCGTTTTTTGTAATTTTCGCAAACAACCAAACAATTGAAAGTTGATTATTTACATCAAAATAAATAATATTATACAGCAAATTGTTTGTATGTTCTACACACCCCTGAGCTGTCATCAACCCGATCGATAAAGCAACCCCATATTGTTACCATGGCTACGGAGGGGTTACGACTGACGGATACTTGATGCTTCTTCGAAATGAACTCAACGCAATATTATATTATGTTGTGAAATAATAACCTTTTTAGAATGTTAAGTCGTAAATTTGAAAAAAATATTTAACCTGTTGCAATACATCTCTTTCACATAATATAATATTGTATTGTTATAATGTGATGTATATGTATATCATGTCGTAGACCATATGGAAAAATAGTTTTTTTTTGCATGCGGTAGACCGTTTGCGAATTATTTATTACTTTTCCGAATAGCCACCTGTTTTTAGGCTTAAGGATAACAGCAATCAGGCCGTTAAACTACTTATTATATAGGTACTAATTTTAATGTACAAAAGTACAATACTAAAAGTACATTATTACTAGTACAAAACAGAAAAACAAAAGAATTATAATATGTAAATTGTACTTATAATATATATTTAGTGAAGTCGTATTTTATTGTAATGAAATTATTGACTATTTTATAAATTTATATTTTCCATATTACAACTGAAAGAATAATAGCCAAACGAGCACTATTTTGCAGTCGAGAAAAAAATGTACTGTGTAGCGCAATATGCCACGAAAAAATAACGTGCAAAATAAAAAAAACACACACACACACACATCATTGTAAAATCAATACATTCATCACTCCGTTCAGAATCTAATAGTATACCATTTTTATCAGAATAATATAAATCGTGGAAATTACTCATTAAAACACTATTTGGATGTAGCAAAGAAAACATGTTTTGCATACAAAATCTTAGCCCTGTTATTAACTCTCACTCTTCAAACAATTTTTGTTTTTTGTGGTAAATCTATAACGACTTACAGAAGATATTTGAAATTTTCATCAAAAGGTTAGGTTAAAATGCACGGTATCATTTTTGAGTTATTTACAGGTTTGAAAAATATTCAATGTGTGAATATGTTTGAATATTTAATGCAAGATCTCTTGCCTATTTATATTTTGTTATAAAATTTACTATATGCAATGATATTAAGTAGGTAGACATCTCAAGTTTGATTTTTTGTTCATTTTATCTGAGATTATTTTTCCGCCTTCAAAGTATACCTTCCTCTCGAGCAATTTCCCGCCGGTACTCCTCAAAACTGGCTCTAAGCTGTATACCTACAATAAAACTGAAAAAAACAATTGGAATTGGAATTTATTTCCGTAATAAAGAAATATTATCATTATTATTATTATTATTATAAGCATGAAGACTATTTTTTTTATATGGCAAACGATATATATTACGATTTATGACCAACTATAAAAGGTTTACTATAGAAATAGAGCGTTATTTATCTATACACTTAGCTTATTGAATAAAATCTATAAACTATAAATATATAACAGTTGTGTAGTGAATTTATATATTTATAAACATGCGACGCCATTCAATTTAATATACGTATTTTACTTTACTTTATTGACATTTACGATACTGTGTACTCGTATATTACGCTATCGCAAGCAGTGATGTTGTCCAGAAATTAGTCGAGGAAAAGGGTCCCACTGAACTTTAATACATATATATATATATATGTACATATAAAGTGACAACGTCACTATACTTGCGATAATGTACACATTGTATATGTGTGTGTATATTAATGTACTATGGTATATTGGTATTTTATAAGACCATAAAAACAAATTCGATGTCATCCATAAACTATAAAAAGACTAAAGAGGAGCAAAAGCCTTTAAATACTCTTCTCATCGGCTATGCCACAACAATAATCAATAGTGAAAAATATTAATTACTTAAATTTATAAAACCTATTTTCTTGTTTATATTTAGTGTCGTAGTGTTTAATACGATTGTATTGAATAAATCAACAATTTTTTTTTTAATCGTTTTTGATTGGTTGATCTAAAACAATAATAAAAAAAAGAAAGAAGAAAAATAAGTAACCACTTTTATAGTGTGTACATTTTTTCAAAAAATATTGCATTTATTATATTATAAAATATATATATAATATATATATTATATATATTTGTATATTATTGTTAAAATATTATGTATATTTTATAAAATCATTAGTAACTTTGAGTAGAACTTTACTCTAGAACTGTGTGAATAGGTCCAAAATATAAATAAATAATTACATACAATTAATTTTAATGTTTTGAAAATATAATTTATTTATTTAATAACATATTATAATAGTTTTTGACAAAAAAAAAACATTCTTTTAAACAATTATTGAAAACAAATATCAACATTTTACGTGTCTTTATAAATATTTTAAAACTTGCCAAAATATTTTGACTAACAATATCACATTTTAACAAAACATTCACTAAAATAGTTTTACTATAATTAAAAATAACAGTTTTAGGTATAATTCACGAAAATCATCAATCGATGTTATCTATCGAATTCAGAAAATTAAATTCCAACCATTTTTATGGAGTTAAGTATAGGCAATTTTCAAACAATTAGGTAATATTATACCTATAAAAAAAAAAAAATCGCATTGCACATATTTGAGAGTGTGTGTGTTGTATTTAAATTAAAATTACCATTTAAATGTTCAATGATTAGACGAAGGTGGATACTTTCCCACACACGTGTGCAAGTCAACATCATATTGACCACTGTATGTTGCGCACTTAACTAATATTGTAGGTAGTGTTAATTTTGTTTGCAACCAATTGCATTGTCTACAACCTAGTTAACCGAAAAAATTATTGAAACTTCATTTAAATTTACTTTAAAATAAAATTCCTTTATTCTTGAATATTTTGAGTGGCAGCTACACCATTTGTCTGATACGCGGATAAAAACATAAATACCTATATTATTGTAACAAATATTATTTGAAAAAACAAAATAAATAATTTACGTTATTCAGATGTTGTGTGAAACAATTTTACAATATTTTTTTTTTTTTTTTGTAACACGATAAATAGTTGATAAAATGTTTTAATCTAACTTTGAGGACAGTTTCTCATAGGAAATTGAATCTAGTTCGTATTTTTAAGAGGTCAATATTAAAAAATGTTTTCTTAAATAATCAATAAAAACGAATAAAAAATAAACGAAAAATGAATTTTTGTAAACCCCGTTTTCAATAAAATGTTTTCTCTTTTAAAATTTTAATTTACTTTTAATCCATTTCCTAGTTATTACTATTATTTAAAAATTTCAATTGTAAAATTAGTATAATATTATCATGTAATAGCATTGTTTGTTTGTAATACACTGAAGATCAATATGATCCTCCTCGGATTTCAAAAATAGCAGAAAACCTCTTTGTTAGTTATTTTTTGTCTCCGTCATTTATGTCTTATGTGCTTATAATAATTTATTCTTGCAATCTATTTTAGTCATTTTATAAGCGCTACAGATGTTAGAATAATTTATACTAAATATACTCTTACATTGATAACAAAAAATGAAAAGGAGTTCCTTCGTCAAAATAATTTAAACAATTAATTAAAAAAAAAAAATTTAAATACAATTTTAAAAGTATAAAATACTTTGATATTTTGAATATCTAGGATTTTATTAATGATAACTACACTAATTAACATACAATTAAATGTTTAATGCATATTATCGTAACTATAGATAAATACTAAATTTTAAACTAAAATGCTAATACTTGTAGACTATAGTTCTAAATTCTAATCTTAAATACGTTTGTGTATTTACTACATTAAGTGTACAATAAATTATAATATTAAATATATACTAATACTAGGTATATACTATATAGAATATTATGATGCAGAATAAAAAGCAATACTATTTTATGTGTCTCGCATTAAATTGTTTTTACGCATTTTTCTTTTAAGAGTGTCTATAAGGCTACATAATTATATTATAAAATTAACTAAACATATAATATCTTAATATGCTTAATAAATAAATATAGTATTATTATTTTTTATAAACCGTAAAGTATTGTAACAAAATTTATCAATGTTACATACGTATAAAAATCAATAACTAGCATGGTATAGGAACTAAAAAGAAGGAAAAATATGCAAAAAACTTATTCAAAATTTTGAAATAAAAACATTAAATGTTATTAATAATCTACACACAAACAAAAATAAAATATGAAAAAAATTAATTTATATGAAAGAAAACTATTTAGAATTTTTAAATTTTACTAAACTGAAAAATAGTTAACAATGTTATTGTAAAATTGCTATCATGTATAAACTAACTAATAAAATTAACAATCAATAAATATATTTAACATGAGTTATCGACTTAACAATAAGATATAATTTCAACATATTAACGAGATAGAAATTAAATAATAAATACGCAAGCACTGTTGTCACTAAATTAATATTTTTTAAACTATAATGTTGACAATAAATACTTATCGATTATAATATTAAGTATTTAAAATACTAAAATACATGAGCTATAAGAAAGAGTTCAAATACAACTTATGTTACACCTACAATATTAGTGCCCTAGAGCTAAATGTTTTTGACTAAAATTAAATAAAACCAATAATTTTATTTTGGCATCAACCGTGCCTAAATTAAAAAGTTGTTGTTAAAACACTTATTACGAATATATTGTATCAATAATTGATTCAATATATAAAAATGCATAATGACATTAATGTTATAAGTAATTAATTTAATTTATGTTATACAAACATTAATAAATTATAAAGTACTTCAATATTAGAATAATGTATCTTATAAAATTTTTATTCTATCTAAGATATTAAACTTGTACTGTATGTTTGATAAATAATATACAATATTTTATTTTTTTTGACTAGAATATTTTTGTAAATGTTTTTTGGGGTCTTTATAACACTTAAGTTTTTGATTTCTGTAATCATTAACTTATTGAATTCGATTTCTATATCTTTTTATTTCCTTGGTACCTATTTATTTAGAATAATTTCATATTTTTATAATTTATATTTAATTATGTAGTATTGTGTACATAATGACCGGGACGATAGTAAACTCTCTCAAATGTATTGAATGTATATTCAATTTAACTACTGATTTTTATTTTGTTTGTACTTCGACTATAACAATTATAGTTCACAGCTATAATTAAAAATTTATTTTTTTTTTTTTTATAATATTAGTACTTGACATTTTTTAAATTTATATTTTTTTATTATTATAAACATTAAATTATTGATACAAACATAATGTACAAACGAAGTTTTACTTTGGAGAATTTACATTCGTCCGTTGGCCAGTAGCTCGGATCACTTTTATTTCTATTAAGTTATGTTTTATTTCATATTTATATCATAGTTTCATTATGATAATTTAAAATTATTTACGTGTTAAAACTTTTTAAAACATATTCTATTAAATCGATTTGAACATGGTATATTTTTTTATTTTTATTATTATAATTTATTTAAAACCTAAAACCAAATAAAAGTGAGTCTTATAGTTCTTATACACAACTATAAATTCACTTTTAATGGATTTAGTTTTTTTTTTGTCCCAATATTCGGACTGTATTTATGTTTGTTTTTATGGTAAAAAATTGACTATAGGTGATTATTGATTAATAGGTTATTCTGATATAATATAAGTTAATTTCACTTATTCAGAGGTATATTAGCGTTTGTTTTGTTTTGAATGGTTATAATAATATTTTGATGACGTTTGTAGTACGTATATGACAATTGACAAACACACACACACAACACAAATAAGCAATTTATCGTGATTGGGTATACCGAGAGGAATTATAATGCAATTAATAATATCATGATATACTTGAAGCATGTATAGGCCCAGCCCATTATTTGGGAGAAAGAAAAAGAAGAGTTTTCCGACCGGTTGGTTAGGTTGATTAATTCGGTCTCGAAGTCATTTAAGATTTCCTTAGGCGTCTTGGGCGTCCAGCAGAATCTAAATTTCTCGAAATGCCGCGTGATCGTCAGAATCCGCGGAGGGACGTTCCAACGAACCATCTTCGGAGTTAGATCAGTCTTGCGTTGGGCCACGTACAATATGTCGGCCAGCTGTACGTTTTTGACCCACAGCACCGCGATGTTCGGATCCACCACCGCACCATTGGTTAACCGACACTTGCCCGGAAACGCTTTCAGATAATGGTAATCTAAATCTTCGGTCACGCCTGCAGTCAACGTCCAGTTGGCCTTCGGATCTTCGTGGTCGATTTTCAATCTGATGTCCGGCGTGAGTATGGCGTACGTGCAGCACAAATCCTTCAACGCCCTCATCAAGACAGTCCTCGCTCCCCTGTGACTGGACACAAAGTTGTACTGGTTATTGTCGTCGATCCTCACGGTGGGAACAGCGTACAGCAGAGTACAGCCCTTGACTCCGATCTGGTGACTCAAAATCTTGTACTCTTTGTAGTTTCTGCGCAAACGTTTTCTTATCGCATAGACAAGCCTTTCCATGGTCACGTTATTCACCCTTACGTGCGGGTCTACATCGTCTGGCAAGGTTCTCGTAAATCTGATGATCTGTTGAGATAACGGTCCGCGGAGTTCCAGTTCGTGTTTTGACAAAATAAACGAAGCGTAAATAGTAATGGCGGGAATGGACATTTTCGAATTTTTTTTTGTTTTTGTTTAAATCACACAATAATATCCACTACCTATGTAACGAAATTTTCAGGTTGTTTTGCTTGGACTTTAATTGTCGGAGAGCTTCCGTGTCTAGTGATCCAGTATGTGTAATCCAAAACACGGTTATGCAATTCTGTATAAAACAAAAATAAAACGTAATGTTAGTACAATAAAATATTACAATATACGTAATTATTAATTGAACGTTTAATAGCAATTACCTAATTAGACTAATAAACTATTATTATATTTCAATAAATTAGCGAATTATTAGAAGTATCTAATACAAATACAAACTTTTAGAGTTTTTATTTTACGTTTTAAAAAATATTTTAAATTATAATCACTATCAATGGCTAAATTAAAAAAATTATTGTCTCAAATGCAAAAAGTTATTTTTATTAATTTAATATAGTATTTAGGTGCTATAGGCTTAAATATCGTGAATCACAATCAATGTTGAAAACAGGTAAATTTATTATACATCTATATTATGTATAATATATACATGTATACATATATTCTGATTTTGTCATTGTTACAATTATTATACCATTAATTATTGATTATATTATCTTGGCGTTCAAAAATAAATAGTTTTTATATGACCGTTTTAAATACTTCGTTTTTAATAAATATTATTTTATCTTTTGGATTGGTATTTATAGTTCATAAATCTAAAAGTAAAAACAGGTAAAAACAATATTTAACCTATAAGATGAAGTTTTATTTTAAAACTTCAACAATTGAGTATTTATTTTGCCATCAGCTGCTACATTATTGTATAATGATTGAAATTACATAATGTGTCTGTTGCGTTGCAAATATATTTATTATTCGCACATTAGTTTATAGTTGTTCCACTAACTATAATACCCACATAAAAAATAGGTGCAGCCACTATTGATGTTTATATAGCGAAGAAAGTGAGATGCGTACCAATATTGTCCACTCAAAAATATAGATATTTTGCGCAATCCAAGCTGTTCTTGGTTACGTTAGGGAAACAAATATACTGTCACTATACACCTCTGTAAATTATTCCGAAAACATGAGAATAAAATTACTAAAACCACAACAATGTTTCAAGTTGTAACATTTAGTATTTACCATATATAATATATATATGTGTGTGTGTACACTAAAACTAATTAATATTGAGGTAACACTTATTACTTAAACAGTGATTTGTTTTGAAACAATATAAATATTCATAATGGATAGGTTAGATATCTTAAAAATAATACAATTGCACTATGAATATTTTTATTATTTCTTTAGACGACGACGCGTGCAGGTAAAACGTGTATTATATATTTATGTATTTTAGTATACAAGTGCGCGTCATATTGCATTCATTTTGAATGACCAAACTTTTTATCGTAAATAGAAATAAACCTTATCTGTGATTTGACGTTTCTATTTTATCTATAGTTTGAAAGTTTAACTCGATAATTTTGAGCGAAATCCATCTTAAGTTTGCAATGTACCTAGTTATTTGAAAACTTTTATAATATTATCGTTGTAATAAAAATGTCGTCTACATCACAAAATAGGTTTTATTTTTTATCGTGTTTGTGATAAACGATTATGTTAAAAATATGTTCCGAATGGTTTTGGTTCGAGCGAAGTATATTGTATTTTTAATTTCGTAATCATCAATATAATATATTGACAAATGATGATACTGGAATATTACCACTATTGTGTCTTAATTACTATTTGCAGATTATTTATTTAAACTTTTTTTTCATATATATTGAGTATATATACGTACTTATATCGTATAGGTAGGTACAGCTTTTTAATCGGTCGTTGACGTCCTCGTGTTAGTCGATCGTCAGCTGTTGCTTTCGTGGCATTCCTATATGCAGACGTAAACAAAACGAAAACAATATGAGGTACATGTATACATAAAAAACACCGTTAAAGATGAAACAAAAACAGTAGGGCGGGAAGGGAAGTCGTTGTAAAAAATATACGTCTCGTGCAGCAAACCCTCCACTGGGCGCCGCTTCCCTCCAAAATAATATTACGACAATTCGCGTTATAATCATTCGGTTCACTCTTACCTCGTACTATTATTTGACGTGCTGCGACACGGTCTGTGCGTTATTGTAAGTATAAGTAAGTAGTAAGGCTCGTCTCCGACGTGTTACGCGATTGCGAACATTATCATATAGTCGATAATGTAATATAATTTAAACGACGTTTCAAAAGAACACAACATGTGTTACCCCGTGTACTTGCTACGGGTCTACGATGATGCGCAATAATTTCGCTCTAGTTACACGGGCGGGGTCGTCGTCGTCGTCGTTACCGCCCTCTCGTGAAGCTGACGTTTCGGCATGGCGACGACGCGACGCACCGTTGCACTCCTCCCCATGTTGCGACCTGTCGATAATCTGTTTTCGCTTTCATACAATATATTATATAATATTTTAGCAACATAAAATATAGGTGTCTAATGTCTATGTAATAGCTGAGTTACAGCTTTGACGGTCTGACGGCAAAAGTTATAACTCATATTATAATTTATTCGAGTGTACGCGTCATCATAATATTTCAATTACAGGTTTGAGGTCTTTAGAGGGTTGAAAATATGGAAAAGTTGGTAATTTATGTAAAAAAAACTATTATGACGGTACAGAAGTATATCTTTATTGTAATTTTTTGAAATTTATTTTCCAAACGGCAGTATTATACGATACTTACCATTTACGTACATCTTAAATGCGTTGAAAGAAGCTTTTAAATCACCTACAGCGTATATTATAATGTATGATATTGTTCTAAATGATCTTACGCTATATAGTTTAATCGCAAACATTCAATTTGTTTTTATATATTTTAATATAATTAAATATTTTTAAACGAATCGCGTTTTAATTTTTTATTAAACATCAAAACAGAATTTTATTTTTTTATCAATCTTTATATGATTTTATGGTTTAGGTATTACGTATAAATACAGTATATATATATATATGTATTGTATATGTATATGAGGCAATACATTTTTAATAGTAATATGTTTTAGATTGCTACATGTAGGTAATATTTTTTAATTACAACTTATTAAATTCTTCGATTTAATTTCGAATTAAAAAAAAATTTAGGCGATTGGATACCTTTTTTTTGTACATTAGGTTTCAAGTGGATCATTATAGCGGATGTGTTAAATTTGAAAACGAAAAACGATTCAGAGCATTTGTATCATGGTTTACGTATATTTTTTCATTTTTGATACAGTTATTGAAATAATTTATTTTACTTTTAGTAACTATTATACGTGAGGTTGATTTCCAAAAACATTGTATTTACATTATTATTTATTTTAAAAATATAAATTTATACCATACCATACAAGGATGGACCGGGTCAATATTTCAGGCCGAGAATTTTTTTTTACCAGACAAAAAATAACACGAGACAAATAATTTGGTCATAAGTATGTTAAAATATAATAATGACCAAAACCCTTCATTATTTAGAAAATATTTAATTGAATTAGTAAAAATAATATTTAACTGTTTATAAAAACTTTCTTTAATACAAACTCAATACTTATCTCAATCAGGGCATAAAAAATAACGATGATATAATAAAAAAAATCAATATGAAAATGCGATGTGCTTATGTACCTATTTGTATTTGTTACTTTTAGGATAAAACATATTTAAAGAGGCTTCGATCACAAAATACAGATTCCAGGAACATGGAAAAGTATCAATAAAACTAAATCTGGTTAAATTAACGCGTAATACATCCGGGTGAAAAAGTTTTCATATTTTTATTAGTTTTTAGTTTTTACAAATCACATGTATCAAAATTATTAACATGTAATATTTACATTTTATAACCAAACACATTATATAATTATCTGTCTTATCCAGCCACGACACCAAGTAAATGAATATATCACACAGTTCTAGGCAGAGGCTGACTACATACCGATTTCTAGCTTCCGTGAGCAACATCATATAGGTATACTAAAATACTTCTCTTTAGTTAACTTTAACTGCTGTAGCCTTCTCCGTTTTTTTCCCACGTAAAACGTTATTGTTCCATAATATGATCTCGTAATAATATTATGCAACAACAATCGTGAGACTATAGATACTTGCTTTTAGTTATAAATATTCAAATATATTCAAGATTGAACAATTTAATTTTTCACATAATTGCTTTAATATTGCCTATACAAATCCCCTTTGAAATCAAGTTCAGTTTCTACATCAAGACCTTGTGCAGTCCTAAGATCTCCTATACCACAGAGTTCCTAATGTATCTGGAACAAACATGGTTATGTTGCATAAAATAAACACTTTTTTTTAGATTTTTACTCGAATTTCGTTCATATGTATGTCATCAAGAATATGACAATGTACATTACATTGTTTATTTTTCTAAGGTTGATCGATCTCTTCGACAAAACATTATATTCTTATTCGGAGCAAACGACTCCGTTTCGATTTTAAACAGAAATTTACAGAAGTTAATGAGTATTATTTTTTGGTGTGCATTCGTTAGGGCGATGGGTAACATTTATGTATTTGAATGTTATACATTTTCTAATCAACAACTCATGAATTATAATCGAAGCGAGATGCGTTTTTCTAAAATTTAATAGGATTAGGTTAGTTGTGGTGCCTGAATCCGATGATAAAATTACTATATCACCATTGTTTAATAAAACCAATTAAAAATACATCCAGCATTCTGCAGTTGTGAACGATATGGCGTGTGATGTGTACTCATATATAATAAAATCGTATACAAATATAATATATTTCAAATAAATAATCAATCAAAGCGCGTCGTACACCAATTTTATCACGTGCAACATGGCTACATTGTGAAATTGTTTACTAAAATGCTAATAAAATTGTTTACACGTTATACGCATAACACGTTGAGTCTGTTGAGTCTTACGTGAAATAATACAATACAATAATAATAATAATAATAATGGTAAAAATAATACTAAATATATACACACATGTACTATGGATTACGCGTACGCATATAGCATACGCCCTAAGATTATTATGGCGGATCAGAGCAATACACATATTATATGCATATAATGTAATCACTCCGACTCCTATGACCAGTGCGTTTACAGAAAAAGAAAAAAAAAATGGTACCTACGTTCTAGTTGTACTCTAATAGTATAATACATGGTTCAAAAACTACAAACTACCGTATTATTTACTATATAACGATGACTATATAACTTATGACAAATATCGATCCACACATTAATATTCAATCGGTCACACGATTTATAATAATATGGTTTACGACCGATAGACGGAATAATACATGGCCGCGTAATATTATGATTTATAATTAATATAATGGTTATGACGTTGCGACGTGTCGTGGGCCGACGAGATTGCATTGCTATCGTTGTCGCCGACGGCTCTGACTGGCTTCGACTCGGACATAGACTTTTCCTGTTTTCCGTCGACGCTTTCCTATCGCCGACCGGCTGTGGTCGTGGTATCGTTTATCTGCCCACGAGAAAACAGATTGGACGGTCTGAGGCTCTGCCCGATGGAGCCCATCAACTCGACGGCGAAATCGCGGATGTTGCCCGGCGAATTCTGCGTTGGAAGAAAAACAAAAAAATAATTAACAAAATATAACAACATAAATAAACATAAATATAATAGGTAAATAATTAATGACATTAAATCATGCTGCAGTCGGTGTTACACGCTGCAAACGGACTAGTAATTGTTAGGAGGACGCTATACCCGCGTGAGTAGTTGTCTCCGTCTTACGAAGTTATTAAAACATAGCAAAAACTGTTTTGCACGAGAAAAACTGAGAAGGGTAAAGTCATAACTAAGGCGCTGATTTGTATACATTTGCATATTTATTTTAGTTGATCGTATGATATGTTAAATGAGCACAAAATTTGTTTCATGCTATATAACGTATCATTTTTTCTTTCATTCGTTTACTAAAAATTATCGATCATTTATTACAAAAAATTGATTACACCATGATACACAACAATAAAAACAATAAATTATATCTGTAGTGTATTTTTAGCTTTAATATTTATAATATTTGAGTGAATAGATGATATTATAAAACTGAAAATTAAGAAAATTATCAGAGCTTTTTAATAGCTTATTTAATTTTTATGACAGTTTTTAAATTTCATAATATTTTTTTTTATTATTAAACTTATAACTCGAATCCTCGTCGAAGCTTAATAATTATCGAAAACAACTTTGCTTAATAATAATAAAAAAAAAACCAACAAAAAATTTAAAGGTTACTTATTTACTTCGTTTTACTGTGTATTATTTTATTTTGTTATTATGAACGCACCTCGTTGTAAAGTCTGAACGCGAGAGTTTTTTTTTTGTAAAATAAGTATGCTTCTTTTTTAGTTTTTTTAAAACAATCGTGTGCTTTTTTAGTTGCTGATTAGTTATTATGCTTTGAAATCCGGGCCTATTTATAATATAAAATATTTAATAACTTCGATTATATATAAATATAATTCATTTGTTGCTACAGTAATTAAACAATACAAAAAAATCAAAAATCCATTTCCTACAAAACTTAGAAAACAGAATAAGGAACTCATATATGTTTTTAAAATTAAAATCGGACTTTTAGTTTACTGGGTGAATGAGCTTTTTGGGATTTTCATTTAAAAACTTTTTCTATCGCAATATTTAGTGACACGTGACTGCGCGTACATACGTTACTGATTTCCAAGAACAAGAGCAGTAGTCTATAATTTTTAATTAAATAAAGCGTCGTTCGGGGAACTCACGCTCACTATTATAATGATCAGTCACCACACACACACACAACACACACACACACAGTTACACATACACAGGAAGGATAATATCTAATATTGCCTAAATACGACCCCTTAAAAACGGTTCGCTTTCAATAGCCTTAAAACGCACCGGAAAAAATAATATTTTGCATGTTAGATTATCGAAACAGGCGTAGATGTACTCGCAGTGTCTCGTCAGCGTTATTTTCCACATTTTTCATTCCGGCAAATAGATACGAAAAAATTATTTTCAAAATGCATTTACTACGGTTTAGTCTTAGTATATTACGCTGTTCTACGGACCCATTGTAATGCGATAATAGCCTGCAAGACGCATTTGTTTTCGACATTTTAAACAATTCGATCGTTGCGACACTTCAACAATAACGATATTTTCGGCCATGACACACACACACACACACACATACACACATAGACGTCGCGTGGAAAACGCGTTGCCGTGCGGAAAAACTCAAACATACGAAAACTGCAAAGTGTAAAGCAGGATAATACCGACCTTGACCGCGGACCGGAGCTCGGAGTTGAACAGCCGGCGCAGACCGCGATAGTTGCGGCCTAACAGCTTGCCCAGCGTTTGGCCGGCTATCCTAGGGTCCGGAGTGGTGGACGCCGATCCGCCGCCGCCGCCGATCTCGTTGTCCGCCGTGTTGGCCGCGGCCATCATCATCTGATCCCCGGCCGCCGTGCTGCTGGCCGTGGGATCTCTGGACGCCTCGCCGATCGTGTCCCGCACGATGCTCGACACGTTCCGGAACGCTTGACGAGCGTCCGAAATAGTCTGCAAAACAGAGAGAGAGTGCAAAAGATTAAAATAAAGGTCTTGGAAACCGTATACGGAAGAAATATAATAATAATATTATGTCTACGACGACTATTAACATACACACTATTGGATTATTAATTTACGAATATTTATATAAAGTATAACCGCTATTAAAAACAGTAAAATCAGTGTTTTATTAGCTATATATATATACATTAATAACTAATAATGAGTCAGTCTTCTTTAAAGCTGAACTTTTTATATAATATAAACAATAAAAAAAATATTATCGTAATTATCGTAATAAACACAATAATTTAAGTCAATGATGTTTCTATAGATTAACGTCAAGTGTTAAAGCAAGTGTGAAACAAGGATGTTTTTTACAAAAAAAAAAAAATATTATATAGCTATAATTTAAGTACACGCTAGATTATAGATTTTATAACAGTGTTAACAATTTGATGTATGTTTTAAATCGATGAACATTGAGAAGTATGAACTATATTATATACTACATAAATAAATATATAATATTATACTCGTAATATAAAATTTCTTAACGGTGGAAATTTGAAGCCCTTTAGCCTCACCCCTAAATCATGTTTGATAAGTGAAAATTATCCACAATTTTAATAGTTTTTCTTTTAAGAATAATGATGCAGATATTGTTTACATCATAATATATATATATTTAATGATGGATAACGTCGTATAAAATAAATTGACATATTGGACAGTTGAATGGGTTTGGGATGGAGTAAATCACATAATATTTTAAGAACGTGTGGGTGTAACTGGCGAATTTTCATAAAATATCTATACATATTACGTAAAATTAATGTATAAGATATTTAAAAACTTGTTTTTACTAAATGTATAGTATATTATATTAAAAATATTGGTTCCGCTTTATCGATAATTTTGTTTACCTATAAATATTTTTGACACGTGATTGAATCCCAAAAATCACGAAACCGAATACCTATTCAAACGAAACGGATAAAATTGGTTTATCCGTTGTTTGCAATGATTCTAAAATTCGAATAACCATTGCGCCTGCTCTACGTTATAAGTTCATAATTTATACCTATACGTAATAAAACGTTTCTATCGTCGGTTTTAAAGATCGCACACGATATTCGTGCTGATATATTATAATGTATAACGACTACCGTCCACACAATATCACGTCGGGTATCGGTGGAGGCATCTAGCCTTAAAATACGTTGTCACCTGGGGGGGGGGCGTTTTGGTTTTTTTTTTTGCTCTCGCGAAATACAATTCCAACGATCTAGCATACCTAATCACGTTTTATACGTTTTATATAATATAGGTAATAATAATCTATAAGTCATCATATATACTCACACCGCCGATCAGCGAGAACGTCAAAGCTACGACTCCGGGCTCACTGTTCGCGTTCTTGTTGAACAGCTGTCTCTTCAGTCTCGACGCGTCGCCGGCGTCGTACAGCCGCTTGTGCTGCTGTTGCTGGTGCCACAGGTGGATGTAATCGGCGGCCTGGGGACCGCGGAGTTCGCGGGCGGCCGCGTCGGCCATCGGCACCATTGACGCGACGGTCAAGAGCGCGGCCGACGACAGCACAACGGCCAGCAGAGCGGCCAGCAAGACGAACGCCGCCGCGGTGGCGGAGGCGACGAACGCCGCGGCCTCGGACGGCGGCTCGCAGCTTGGCGATTCTTCCGCTTCCACCCGCGCGGCCGTCGTCTTTCTTCCGGTGGTCGAGGCCACCGCCGGTCGCGGGCTGGGCGCGACGGTCGCGGTGACGTAACAACAGGCCAAACAGTGGCAGACGGGGTCAGTGGTCGGCGTTGTCCGCTTGCCGTCCGCGGAGTAGCCAAATCCGGCGCTGTGTAAAAGAAAAGAGGAAATTAGCAAATATATTAACGATCGGATGTAGGTTCCTAGCAGATCGCCACGAACGTCGGATTTCGAGAACCTCGCGGTGTCTTGTTAAAAAGTCTCAAAGGGACGTACTCGATAGTATCGCTGCTGTTCAAATTGAATATATACATCATAATCGTACAACGCGTGTCGGAATAAAATGTAAAAAAAAAAAAAACGTTTTATAGTCGGATAAAAACTTCCGGTTCGGTCTTTACGAGTTTTGACGAGAATTTACGAAGAAGAAATACTGCAAACATAACGTATAGGCACTGCCGTCTGATCGTAGTCGGTTTCGCGACGGTGACGGTTAGCCCGAACGTAGGAAGAATAATATTTAGTTTCTCATGCGGCGTGCTGCGTGCGTCGGTGTGACGGGTATAACTAACGATATGTATACCTATATCGTGCGACTTCGATCTAACCGGAAGACATCGCATCGTCGTCGTCGTCGTCGTATCAGTAATTATTCTGGCGAGACAACGGATATCGTCGACAATAATAATATTATAATCATTATTATCGGATACCACCTACTACGTGACCGAAACGAACGCTGTTGCGGCGACATCGCGAACGCTTCGAAGCATCGTCGTCTCGCGGGGAGGTATCCCGTACGTAGCCGTACTACCATAACAACATAATATGTATATGCCTATGCGAGACACATATATTTTCACATCGTATAACTGACCGGAAAACAATAGACGGAGCGAGGATTGCTCTATCGTAATAATATTATGTATATAATACGCGATGTTACGTATATATAGACACGCTATATACAGTACACGCTCTCTTCCCGCACCGCGATGATCCAGAATAGTATATTAATTGGTAAACGATATTAATTAGTTTCGTTATACTCATAATATATAATATGATATATACGACGTCCGCGTAACCACATTTACATTACGCTTTTATGCACACGCCGACCGCGTAATACATTATTACTATTAACTACGACCGCGCCCACACGCCCACGCTTCATTTTGCGCGCGAAAACCGTCTCGAGTTTGTGTAGTCGCGAGCCCGAAGGCATTGTCCGTTATGTGCGTTTACGTTGTCGTGTCCTAACGCCGCCAGCAGTGGGTCGTATTCTTTCCGACGCGATTTCGCACGACCGAAAACAATATTATACTTGTTTCCGAACGAGGTCGCACTTCCTGATGTCGGTTATTATAATACGTCCAAACATAAATATTAATCTCGTACCTGATTTTCTCTCTCTCTCTTGAACGGTGCACAAACCGGTGCACAAACGACAGACACGAACGAAACACGAATTAGATGGCGACCACGGCTATAATCTATAAGTTCGGACTTGTAATACTATAAGTGTCGTCTGTCATCATAATCATCGTAATATTATATTATACGTCTATGTCGTCAGCCGTGAAGAGCTACGAAAAGACGCCTCATATTGATTGCTAAAACCTTTAAGCACGAAAAAGAACTGCACTCGATTAACATTTATTCGGGATACGAGAGACTATATACCTCACAGTTTTCATTTTTTGTTTATATCGTTTGTATAAAATTATAAAATCTATTGTTTTGACCGTTTGTTTCAACTCGAATAGCTTATTAGTTATTTTGTATTAATAATATTATTAGTCAATATAACTAATTTAAAAATAATAATAAAAACGCTGTAATAAGAAATATTGTGTTGAGTATAAGTTTAATTTCTTATAGCAATTATAGCTATGCGTGCTGGCTGCTGAATGGTATTTTCCGCGTGACACCGTTTTTTATACAATCTCGTGATTATGCAACATCCAACAACGGTACTGACACCGTACCACTTGCATAGTTGCATGTAACTTTGAATCAGTTTTTACACTTAAAAATGAAATTGAAAATAAAAATATTTTTTGTCTCTTTTTATTTTATTAAAATGACATATTGCAAACACCTTAATAAACGTCCATGACATGCCCATGTTATGTTCTTAGCAAAATATCTTCATATCAAATATTATTGTACGTTGTCTTATTAGATTAATGTATTTTTTAAATTATTGATATTTGTATCTAGGTAGGTAAGGGTTTATGATTTTATCGCTTTAACTTTAATACTTACGTAAAACCATTTTATATATTGCACGAAATCTAAACTTTAATACCTATAGGTACTATATACACGTCGGTGATACGTATTTAAAATAATTTACGAACTATAACTAGCTTCCGCACTTGCCGAGAGAATAAAGTTACTATCTATTAACTCAACAAATTTTAGGTTGCCAAAATTCCAACATACAATATTACCAGCAATTCGTAACTTTTCTTCGACTAGATCGTGCCCAGGCGTGTCAGCACTTTGTAGTTGGTATGGATTTACTGTATATGGAAAACACGTCATACAGCGTGTACAACGTCGAGACGACGACGTAACAATACACGTTTTCGATTGTTTCACTCGCGTTTTGGTTACCAATTAGGGTCGTTGCGAAACGTGAAGAGTATAATATATAACTTCTTTAATTTAAAAAAAATGATTTTACGGCGGTGGTGTGTTGGTTTTTTGACAAACAATTTTTAGGAAGTAAATAATATTTCGTTCAGCACGTCTATATATGTATTGTATAACCTATAACCTAAATATATAGCGCTATTTATCCAAGACCGCCTTGAGTAAAAAGAAAGATATAGGGACGTGCCCGAGGCTAGACTAATTAGAGCTATTATTTTTAGTGATTTACTAATGTGAATTATATATGAATTATATGTGTTGCTGTTCAAAAGTATTCAACATAATGTTTTAATACCATTACAATGAGTTAATATTTGGCCACTCGTGAAAAATCGATCTGAAATAATTTCATGTTGTCGTAACTTAAAAATCAAGAAAAATGTAAAAGCTTATGTATAAATTACTATTTATTATTTTGCGAGGCACTATATAGTAGTTTTAATGTACATTTTATTTTTATTATTCAGATTTGAGGGGGAGGGAGAATTTTTGTAACCCACCATCCCAAACGAATTAAAATCTCGTGAACGCCACTGAAATATTCTTCACTCACGCGAATTATTTGAGAATATTATAATATTTATTTTATTCTTGATCAGTACACGGTTTTACCAATACGTTCTGTAGAGGATTTTGTTTACCAGGCACCATGGTCATATCATACCATTATAGTATAATAGATAAATATGTATATAGCCTACATAAAAAACATTTTTGTTTTGGATGCAATCGTTTTTTCAAGGGCGGCTTACTGCGGACAAATCGGCGGTACTCATTAGTTATTACTCATATTAAATATCGCAGCACGCCGCGGTAAGGTTCTCGGCGCGTCATCGTCTATAATAATAATAATATATAGAGCGCCGGTCGTCGGCCTCGGCAGCACAGCCGCCGCCGTGACTTTCACTATCGTTTTAGTAGTAATAATAATAATAATAATATTATAGCGATATATCGTATAGGTATAATATTATTATTCTCTTTCGTGCGCGGTTCGTTCTCGATTTCTCTCTCCTCGTTTTTTCTCGCCTACATATTAATGTAATACGTATAATATTATTATTTCCACCACCGTCCGAACACGTTTTAGCCTTATCCTACTTCCAGGTATGCAAGTCCGCGTGTGTGTAATATCATAACATTATAGCCGTCTTGCCACCGGGCCGTGATGTAATATTCCGCGCGTTGCCGGCCGACGGACGACGTGCGGTGGGTCCTTCGCCGGCTCATTAAAAAACACACGCCAAACACGAAAAAAAAAACCATATTAAAACACGCTCGCGTGCGTTTGCCCGCGTAATCCCGAGTAATATGTAATACGTTTTTGTTTTTTATTATCATCACGCGCGTCGGGTTCGCCGAGAACTATGCGGACGACGGCCGGCGAGCGTTTTGTTGGAGTATGGTTGCGTTTAAGTTTTCGTTAACCGGGGCGATGCTGTAAGGACGACTGTATACCTTCGCGTGACGTAATTCCCGTGTTTTTTTATTTTTTTTTTTTTTTACACTGTATTTGGTATTATGATGATACAGCCATTCTTCGCGACGATCGCCTGTTCCCGAGCGCTACATCACAATATTAATACTCCTATACAACGATGTTCGATATTAATAGTTGTATTCTATTATATTATATACACACCATAATAATAATATGGTCGTTACTATACAGCTAATTGCGACGATGTGTTGTACTATAATAATATTACGTCTGTCATTATAATAATAATAAATTGTTACTACGATATGTCCTATGGTGGCCCCGACGATGACTATATAATATAAAATATGTGATGTGAACTGAGAATACATTTTGTTTTCAAGGTGACGGATACACGGGTGGTATTGGAGGCAATAGTCCCCTTTGGATTCTGTTTCGAAGACACGTTTTCGTTACTCATATCTTCCAATAATGCATATTAGGTGTCATGCTTTAACTATCGGTACCTATACTTACAATATTTTATGTGTTTTTAAAACTATATAAATGTTTAATTAATATTTTTATGACTTATTATTATAGATGTGTATTTGTGGCTTTATTTCATTCCTCCGACATTTCTGTAGAGCCACTCCTGTCCTTTTGTAATTCTTATTGTAGTACAGACTAACGTGTGTGTGACTACGATATATGTTAACACGAAATAAGTACTTTTTGAAAATATTACGAAATCTGAAATGCATCGTGGTTGTAGTATATGATTGATATGTCGATCAACTAATAGGTTATTAGCACAAATGCGATTAAACCAAGTTCAAAGTACCCTATTGTCTTTAAAACCAAACTCGACTTCTGTTGTATTGTCTAAATAAATAAATAAAATGATTAAGTTTGCAAGAAGAAAAAGTGGAAAATTGCATGGGTGCATTTTAAATTAAATAAAGACCACGTGGTTTAATTCACATTAGACTATATAGTTTTATGTTGTACGGCCTTTGCATAGCGTGGACACTGCCTATATACAGATTCGCCTTGCTGGAAGTGTGTGATACGAAAACACCATGTACATTTTCAGATAGGTAATATTTTGCAAAACAGTATATAAGGTATTATGAAGACTACAGTTTCAATTATTATTATGTGTGATATTTTTTTTTAGATTCGTTAAAATTCAAAATTTGAATAATTACGTATTTCTCAAAATCTATTCTAAAACAGTAATATATATATATAGTTTGTAAGAATATGTTTATAGTCGATGCTTTAATAAGACCCCTTAAAGCATCCGAAGAGCTAAAAAAATCTTGCGTTTTAAAAGACACTGACAAACACGAAGTGGTACTCTGTAGCATAAGCCGCATACAAACGATACGCGCGAGTCGATGAGGGTTGTTGGTATTCGCAGTCCGACTCGGAGCCATAGTCGAAAGTCAGTGTTACGTGTGACACGTAAATTCGTATGGTTAAAGACTACTAATTAGACAAGTCATCGAGTACAATCGGTAATACAAGGTACCTATATATAAATCGGTTTGGTGGTTAACCGGACGTCTCGTCGGTTGGCGGGCGGTGGTTCGGGCTGGTATTTTTCACAAAAAAAAAAAAGAAAATATATGCTTAAAATCCGAACACGCCGTATTCCAACTCGCGAAATCGTCGGCTTATATATTATTATATCACGACGGGCACGCGTCATATACGATAATACTATGTTAATTATTTTCCGATATTATAAATACGATTTGTATTATGCTATTTTGTAGGTGTACCTGCAGTCGGTAGTGGCGGTGAGACCGCGGGTGCAACGGGCCGTCACCATCCTCGATAAGGGAGGTTCAGTCTATTTCTGCGAGCCGACGCCGACGTTCTGCCGACTGCAGTTGGTGCAGAAGTGACGTTGATGATGATGATGATCTCGGACGACCGTCTCGTCGCCGTTAACGTGCAGCAGACGGCAGACCGCGGACATGACCGTGCGCGCACACGGTCTCCTGCGGGACGACGGATATCCGAACGGTGGAAAGCGACCGGACGACGAGTTAGGAAGCAGCAGCAGTAACGATGTGTTATACAATGGGAATAATTTTGATTAATCGAAGTAGTGTTGTCTATTAAATCTCGCGGGTAACAATGTAGACGCGTGTGGGCAACGCGCGAGTGTCGGTCGGCTGCTTTAGCAGCTCGTCGTCGGATTTCGATAGTAGACTGCCGGGCCGTCGGTAAGCGGTGGGCCTCGATCAACGCTCCACCGTTGCCACCGCCTTCTCCGGTTCTTCGAACGACGCACCACCACCGCGTGCATGCGCGGAGGAGTGGGTGTAAACGTACTCGAAGAGATGGGTTTATAGTGTCGTGTGTGTGTGTGTATGTGGTATGACATATTATTATTATATTCTATTGCACGCGCAATGCGCAGCGTAGAGTGAGAGGTAGCTATAGCGTGTAGTGCTGCAGGTGATGGAGGTCTTTTTCGGCGGCAGTGACAGTAAATAAAAAAATAATAAATATATAACTATAACACGTCTGATAATAACGTTATTGCGGTATGAGGAATAAGCGAAGGAAAGAAAGAAATGGTCGCGGGCTCGGTGTCACGATCGCACAGATGGAAACCGAGCGGAAGTGTGGTGGGAACTGGGCGGCGGCGGCGGCGGCAGTTGTGGTCGTTGCGTTACGGATGAAGTAATTCTTATCATAATAATATTATAGTTCCTATGTGCACTGCAGCTTATAAGAATATATATATATGTAACCTGCCGTGTACATAATATAACTTATATAGGTAGGTATATAATATGTTGTGTCGTTGCATCATCGCAGCAGCCGCCGCCGTCGTCGACCGGTCACGATAGTTGCTGCTATGTGTATAGGTATGTAACAACATATTTACACTCTCCCGCGTGCCCGGGGATCTGCAGATGCACGACATTCGACGACGACGCGTACCTATATCGTATTGGGCACTTCGAAAACTGTAATATTAACAATATTGTTGAAACATTACCATGGCGTGTACATAATAATCATTTAGAGGCGATTCGATCACTTATTTGGGTTTTCTATACCAAAACGGACTGATCATTTGCCAGTCGTCTATCCGGATAAGCTTTTTGAAAACGTATTTGAATTTGTCATGAAATTAAATCGAAAACGAATTTTCGCTTTTTTAAAATCGAATTCTCTCTAACCTTTCTGAATGTCATTATTAAATTTTAAAGAATAAGAATTTTTAAATTGTCGATAATATTGAACTGAAAAAATTAATTTTAAAATGCGAGGGATAATCGTTTTTGCCGTTTAAACTTTATGACGAATTCTATACTATGTTTTTATAAACTATTTATTGGATAGATTAGTTAGTATTGCAATTATTGACACTTTTAGAAAAAAAGAAACAAATAATAATAATATTTGCTCTACGCGTAATTATTGACATAATATTATTATATGACAGTGCACGTGTGGAAACTATTTCTTTTCCATTACTGTCACATACACACATTTGCACGTGTACACACTTATGAACTATTGCCTACATCGAACTCCTAAAAAACGGTCGTTATCGAATCCCCTGGTAAAAGTGGGTCGTCCGCAAGATGATGTGTGACCAACCACTTCTACTTCATATTATTTTTACTATAGAATCGCGTGGTTTGATTCTTATAGGTCACCGAAGTCGTCGTCATCGTTGGTCATTACAAGGCAATTAAAACGCGTTATACAAGACCAACCGATTGAGACTATATTCGAGAATATTTCATACAATGTCAATGTGCTGAATTAGGAACTTGAGTGAAAAATCCTTCGGCGCTAACTAGATATTTGAATAAATGCTTAGTCATGGAGTTCAATATCGACTAAATCAAACGAAAAAATACGATATTGTAAAATGTTTTAATACGCTAATAGTCTATAATAAACGCGTTAATTAATATGCGTTTGAAGTTTGTCCCAAATAGAGAGTTTAAAATAAAAGTGTATTGTAATTTATTTCAAAAAATTTTATTTTACGATAAATATATTTTTAAACGTATCATGGTAGTGTATAAAACACAATTAACTTTAATTTTTTTGATTTGTTTGAGTTATACCTAATCTAAATAAGGATATAATATACAAAAATTAAAAACTAATTATAGCAGTTATTATGGTTATTGTGATATAGTTCTTACATCATAATAAAACTAATTAATGTATAAATAATTTTCAAAAATATTTACAATGATTCCTCTTTTTTTTTACTTTAAATTTGAGGTATCGATGAACTAAATTCAAACAGGAAATATTCATATAATTTATAGTATAAACTATAAATGAAGTTAAATATAACAAAAATCTAAAATTATTTGATAGTAAATCGTTGATTTCGTAAAAATTTGAACTTAAGATAAAATATTTTAAAATCGATTTCTTTTTGTAAGCCAAACTTATGAAAACTCTTGTATTAAATTTTCAATTCTTATAGCTACTTATATAAAAAAATTTATAAATTTTTAACTCAAAATAATGTACAATAATATTCACGATTTTTATCAAGTTTGTCAATATTTGATCTTCAAATTGTGCCTATGTATTCTTATAATTTTGAATTGTTATAAGACTAACTTATGAAAAACTTTGTATTAAATTTTCAAGTGGGTTGACACAGCCAAAAAAAGTGTATCAATATTTATAAAAAAAAAAACTAAACAAAAACGAATATTTCAAATATAAATAATATTAAAATAAATGAAATATTTGGAAAATTAAATTATGTAAAGAAAATTCCAATCTAAATAACTGATAAAATTTTCAAGTATCTACGACTTATACTTTTTGAATTATAATAAATATTTAAAATCGTTTTAGGATACAAATCGTTATCCATACGCAATTTCGTAAAAGTTTAAAATTTAAACGCGTTCATATTAATTAACATTTTTCTTATAATGATGATTCGAGTTTTCTCTATAACTATTTGAAGGAAAACTTATTAAAACTTAGATTAGTGTTGAATTTTTAACCTTAGATATAAACACAAAATTTTTTATGATTTTTCAACTACAAAATTACTTGCAAATTTTCGTGTTTTTTTATTTAATTCGTAAAAATTTAAACTAGAAACGCTCATAAAAAAAAAAATTGTGACAATAAGAACAACTCCTAATGAACATTGTATGAAATTTTCAAGTTTTTTTGGGTAGCCAAAATTTTTTTATCGATTTTTCAAAAAAAATTCTCAGAAAAATCGAAAATTTCAGTAGTCTATAAATAACTCAAAAAAACACAAAATTTTCCTATTGGAAAATGTTTATTTTTAACCTCCATAATGCACCAAGGATATTCACTTTGCTATCAGAAACCACCCCCGAATTTTAAAATTGAAGCAATATTTTGACAAGTTATGCTGTACACACTACACACACACACACACACAAAAACACAAAAACACACAATATTTTAAAATCAATACATTTATCACTTCGTTCAGAATCTAAAAAAAAACATAATAATATGCATAATGGCTGAAATATTGTCTACATTCAGAATCTATTTTTGTATAAATTAAATTCAAATTTAATACACCCACTAAAATGACCCACTAGACAACTATTATACAATAAAGCGGTTTTACCCGAACAATTTTTTTTTACTGTCACTTGACTGTCGTTGTATAATGTGTGTTATAAATTATAATATTATGCTATTAACATTTTTTTTTTATAAATTATAATTTTGTTTGATATAATTTTCAATGATTTTATATAACATTTAAAATAATATCATTGATACACACGACACATACATTTTATACATATTTTTTATTATTTCTTACCATATAAATAAAATCTGAATTTAAAGCCTAACACGGAAAAATGTAATAAATGTTAAATGCACAAGCCGAATACATATTAATTGTACCTAATAATTATGGTAGGTATTTTAGAACCAATGCTATATTAACATTAGTAGTCTCCTAAATTTTATAATGTAAACATGCACAATTGTTATTTTATTTTAATAATAATATACTATATATTTATTATAATAATTATAAAGTTCTAAAACGTACATCCATATACATTATGCATTTAAACTTGCAGATATCAATAATAATGATAGAAAATGTTAAAATTCTTAAATTTTACATAGGTAACATAATGTTCGTAGAATGATAATCATATTTTAAATTACAGTCAAGATGAGTAGAACACTGATAAATTACTTACAGGTAATAAAAATCAAACTGATTATTTATGTATTTTAAATCCAAAACGTATATTTGAAATTCTTAAACATTTTTATTGTATTTAAATTTATATGACGTAGGTATAAGTTTTAATTTGATAATTAGGCATTTTAACCAACTGTACATTTGCATGTATTTATACATCACGTTATGAAACTCAAAGAATTAAATAAAATTAATTCGTTTATTAAAATATTTTTACTTTAAGCTATTTAAATGGATTTTTGGTGCTTTGTTTTAAAGTTTTATAAACAATTCGAATTCAGAAAACGACGCATGAATCTACCAACCAATGCGTAGAATTATTCACACGATTGTACAAGTAAGTTTGATTATGTATGTATGTTTCAGGAAATTCAAAACCTATGTTTTAAATTATTCAAAAATCTTAAATAACAAAAATGATTGTTAATTATAAATCATTATATATAGATAGGTAAAATAAGTTGTTCGACGTAACAAGTGATAACAATCAGCGGCATCGCCAAAATTATACGTCTAATAAGACATTTAATAAAAAAATTAAACTATACCTATTTATATTTATAGTCATACCAAAATTTTGATTTATTACGTATTGATCTGATTTTTAATGTTAGATTTCTATAATTAGTTACTTATTTCGTTACTTGTTTTAACAACAGTAAATTTAAATTTAAATATTGCTTACTTGTATCAGCATGATTTAAAGTGTATTGTTTACTTAAGACAAAAATTAAAATAAATTCACTCCTTTTAGAAATTTGTTGAAATTTTTTTTTTGAAAAACTTAAAAAATATAATATACTTTTATTTATTTTTATCACACATTTTTAATCGAAAATTTTGCTTTAATATTTAATAATTCCGAATACATTCAATTAATTATTTTATTCATTTGTACACCAAATACGTTATACAAGTACAAATATTTTATGTTAGTACCTATAATGTTTATTTATTTTTTTATTTATTGAAATAAAATATTTCAACTTATTACATACTATTACAAGTTAAGTATTAATTACAAGTTATAATTTACAAATGTTTAATTATTACAGTTAGCTAATTGATCTTCGTCTTTACTTGATTGTGATAGAAGGAGATTTTGCGGTAGACGTGGTTTTAAGCGTCAATTTTTTGTTTTGTTGCCTAGGTTGTAGTTCCGTGCGCCATCAGATGTGTTTAAATTTACGTGAACGTTTTTGAATTAGATTTTTATCCAGTCTTGAATTATAGGGATTCCTGTGTCGTTATGAATTTGTCTATTCCTCATGAACCATGGGGCTTTTAGACATATTCTAATATTCTCATATTGATTTGAAATCAGTTATATTTTCTTATTACATTAACTTCAGTTAGTTTAAGTATTTTTAAATTATTTCCTAAGTTTTGTTTTTGGTTTTATAATATTAAAATGCAGTAATTTGTTTCTTAATCTAAACTTATCGTTGTTATTAATGGCACTTGAATATTTGACGTGTTTTAAAGATATTTCGATTGTATAAAACTTTTTGCAAACATTGAATAAATAATAAAAAAAAAATTGTTAGTTGAAGCACAATTATAATTTATTATACATTTTAAGAGTCAACAATTAAAATGCTGGTCAATGTTACAGTAGTCAGTACTCCTCGACGTTAAAAGTCTAACGAGTAGAGACTAACTCAAAACCAACACCTATTTGATCTTCTTTAAGGTATTATAAACTTGAAAGCTATATAGTCAGCTACCTAACACTTTCCCTGGCTACCAATTTAAATAATTATAATAAGGTTTTATCTTATGTAATCTATTTTAAACATATGATTTTATATTATGATCATTTTAATTGTTATTGTTATTTAACTTCTATTTATAAATTAGACACTATACAATTGATCATTACAAAACACACACACACACGAATATTTTTTTGGACTACGTCAAAAGTACTGTTTGTTATTAATATGTGACATGACAGTTATTTTAGCATTCTCCATAAACTCTAGCGAACATAAATTCGCTATTAATCTTCAAATATTCAGTTAAGTATAAATTAAAACATAATAATTATGGTTATAAATCAAACGTGTCTTAAATATGATAACAACCTCTTACAACATTTTCCAAACACTCAGTTATGAAAAATGTATGCAAAGGAATAGAATTCATTCTCTGATATCGCAATTAGGTTCCCCGAGACCATATTACAATGTTCTCATAATGATAAAATAAACCATTGTTTTCATGCCTACATATTATAACAAAGACTGTTAGGGAGGTTTTAATCCTTCACTATTCTGATTCTTCCGTGTACCTATATGTAATTTGTATATCTATAAAAAGTGTGCCTATGTTTGAAGTTATTAATTCACATAATTTAAAATGTTTAAATTATATTTTCATGTATACCTCAAATAAATATGATAGTGTATACTGTATAGTAATATGATACGTAAACACTGAACGCGTCTGCATCCTCGATGAATAAAGTAAAGTCGCCACCGCCACAACCGCTACTCTTAATGATAAGATCATATTATAAAAGGGATAAAGGATACAAGAGTTCGATAGACGGTTAGGGATATCTGAGATGTTCAAACTCAGTCATAATACCGCACTCCTCTTTATGGCTTACTGTTGTAATTTTATACTTTAAGTAAATGTTAAATAAACACCATATTACACATCATGTTTTCATTCCCAAGTTGATACATGAATTGACGAGTAAAATAACAAAGTAACCAAATAGTTTCCTAGTTTCCGAGAATATCGAATTTTCATTTTATAAATAAACTTGATAAATAAATCAATAAATAAATTTGATGACTTAGAAAAAAAATTGAGACATATCTAAATTTGTTTTTTACTTAAAACTGTGAGTGTTACACGCAGCCCAAATACGTATTTACAATAAAACGTACCTATTTTTTTTTGGAAATATTGTTTAGTTACAAATTGTTTAATTTTGGTTACAATCACTAATGAGTGGCCTAAACGTTATTACATTTTGAAAATTATCCGCTGTCGGTTAGATAGTATTGGTGGCAGGGGCGTACACAGAATTCGTTTATGGTGGGGGGCTTATCATTTATATATAATATATATATATATGCATAAAATATTAAAATATTATTAATGTAATATTCCATAAAAGAAATCATTATACATGTTTTACTTATGGGGTGGTTAAACTCCTAACCCTCACCCCCAGTCAGCCGTCGGTATGGCACTGATTGGGAGCACCGCTAAATAAATATGCTTCTATACATGGCGGCGGCAATGGGTATTATTGACACCATATATGCACAGTATGAGCTCTTATAGGAATGTCATTTAACTATTTTAATAACTACTTAGCATACATTCTACCAAAATTAACATGGTGAAGCGATTTTTCAACTCAATTGTCAAAAAAAAAAAAAAAAATACAGACAACATAAACCAATTTAATCGATTGGCGTGGTCTGATATCTGACAAAATCGGACAAAAATATGATGAGACAGATTATGGTATACCTTAATTAGTTATGTTACAGTTAACCTAACCAACTGTAATTAAATAGTATGTCAAATGCTGATAAAAGCTAATTTTTATGTTTTTACTTTTTAATAGTAATAACATTATTTTAAATTATAAGTCTTAATCATGGTTATCTGACATACAACTCAATTATTTTTCATAGTTGCTTACAATTTGTTTAAAAATAAAAAATAATATAATATAATATGTATGTATTTTAGTATTTATTGATTAAATATACCTACAAGAATATATAGATAAATATTATAGTTGATGATTGAATTTGACCTAAATAAGTCTCGACAGTCAACAATGAAAATCACTTAAGACTTAAATAATATCATATATCATAATAAATACATTTTTTTTTTCAAACCACTGTACTAATAAAAATAATAAAAGAAAATTTAAATGTATAAAGACCAAAAAACGTATACCACTAGTGTACCATTTATCTACTATGCATATAAGTATAATATTTTAAATTCGGTATAAATACCATAAGGTGATTAAAAAAAGTTTTTAGTTTCAAAATATTCAAATTATCTTGGTTCTAATATCGGTATTTTTAATTACAGATCCAAGCTCTATAGTACAGTTTATAAGCTATGCTATATAACATAATATTACTACTATATAAATTACGGCCTTGACTGTATTATTATGTCGACTAAATAGATAAACTGTACAATAAATTATGCATTTATGCATCATGATTCGTGAATTTTTAGTCATTATGTCTATTTACGAACGACACCTTCCATTAAGAGCGATTAATCAAAAAAAAAAAGTATATTTATACTTAAATATTAGTAAAATTTTTCTAATAAAATACATAAGTTATTATCGATTTATAACTGATAAATAACTAAGAAATAAAATACGCTATATTAACATTATCTATTACGCGCCCTAGTGGTATATGGCTCCAACCACGCACAACGAAAATCTATTCAACAGACAAGGAGTAGCAATACGAAAGAAAGTCCCGGGCAGGTGGTCCGTGGGTTGGTTTTCTGCAGCCCAGCCAGCCAAATATTATTATACTTGTTTTCGGTGTTGCAGACGTCTACGCAGGAAATTTTGGCAAACAACCCCTCGGGATTAAAGAGGGTGGTTAACAATGACGCACGCGACCCAGCCACAACCCTCTGATGTTATCCTTGCACGCTTCACCAACCAATAACCCGGCACCGTCCACCGTTGTATGGGTTGTTCAGGACGGCAGGTGGTTTACTTAGGTCCGTAACTGCTCGTATTCGCGATCGAATAAATTGGCGCGTACGAATACAAGCAGACGTCTTACAATTATTTGTCTAAGAGAGTACTTATAGTATATAACATAATACCTACAACGCGTCGACGTTTAATTCAAGTATGCAATATTTAAATATGATTTTTAAGACTTATAGTACCTATATTTAGTATTTAGTGTTATGGTATTTAGGTTGTTATAAATAGCGGAGAGGGTTAGACAGGAGGCCTTTATCATTTAATATTTTTACGCATCGTCATTCCCGAAGAATTATTCGAGTTACAAAGAGAAAAAGATGAATTACATTTTTTTTTATTAAATAAAACTTACATTAAATTAAACAAATACGTACAATCACATTACCCTTCTATTTTCTATTTTAAGTATGTATTTTATTTTTATCATAAATATTACTTATAAACCATAGCGCAATAAATAATAATAAAATATGGTATGGAAAAAAAGGTATAGTTTGTAAGTAAAAAAAAAAAAAAAAATAGGAAACAATAAAATTAAATAGGGTAAAAATACACAAAATATTACTATATAGTAGTAAACGATTCAAAGTTATTAATAATAAAATACGTGATACTTATTCCCATCAAAATTTCGATAACTGATTTAAATGTAATTTTTTAAAGGTTTTAATTCTCTTTGGAAACAATGAACTGAGTATACGTGATATTATTACTATTAAAATATTTCGGATTTTTTCTATTTATGAATGTTAACATATTATACGTTCTATTAATTCCAAATCGCTTTTTTTTTACTTACCTACGTAGTATTATTTCCTTACTGACAAATGTTATAAAAAAAATATAGTTAATAATAATAATTATTAATCAAACATCAATACATAATATATAACGTAATTCAGTAACAGCAAAAATTGAAATGCCTTGAACACGTTGTTATTGAATAAACCTATGGCTATCTTTAATAAAATAAATTGTTTTCATTTTCGGTAAGAGACGTGTCAGCCTAAAAAAACAAAAACAATTGACTATAAATTGATTAAAATAGAATCCAATTTATAAAAAAAAATAAGAATAATCATAAATCACTCCTGTGAAATTTAATGCTTTAAAACGCGCGTCAAATGTGGAAATAGATAATATAGATATCTAAATAGAAAGCCATTTCTTATGATCTTTCGAATACATTCCACCGAAGTAAACAGTAACAAATAAAATTTGAAAAAAACATCATTCCTTGTAAAACGACTTTACATTTCTCGCGCCACCTAAGGAATCTAAAAACAGATTTCTCATGTTTTCGCTGTTGATTTCTTTTTGTACGGAAATTGTTTCGTAACCACTTTTAAGTTTGCGGATTATACATAAACTATCTAGCTGCTTTTTGGTATAAATAGCGCAGGACAAGTTACAATGCAAACCATAATATTATTGTAGTATACGTTACTAGTTGTTGATTGTTTTAATTCGTTATTATCGAGGTGAGTTTAACTGCGTACTACCTCTGCAGTAATATAATATTATACATATCATTAACGAAAATAATAATGAAAACAGAAGTCTTTGCATTAATAGAGATTGTGCGAAACGTATTGATCTGAGTTTTGGGGTAGAATATTAGATATTATGTTTATTATTATTATTTTTTTTTTCTAATAAAATGGTTTATGTGATTTTTTCAATAGTCCGTGTTGTCACCGGCAACGAATAATATATTATTACTATAGCAACAATAACACACAGAAAAATTATACTATGGTTACACGATGGCTGATCGGATATAGTCAGTTCAAAGATTAAACGGAAAAATCCTAATTCTAGGCAAAACCAATTTTAAAAATGTAAGTTATTATGCCAATTTAAATGTTGTATTTAACCGTTTATTAACAAAAATTGTTTTTGAAATAAATTCGAGTTAAGTTATTTCGTATAGGCAAAAAAAAACTGTTTTCAGTTTATATAATCATTTGATTTAATTTAATAAACTATTGCGTATAACTATAAATATTTGTAAAAATAAATAGATATCTACAGTTCCTAGAATAACAAATGATAAATATTTTCGTTATAAAACTGTACTAATTAAAACTTATTAAAACAATTAGTTACTGTAGGTACCTAAAACTGTTACAATACTTGGGTAATGTTCATTTTTTTCAATTTTTATATTGGTTATAAACTTATAACTAATAAATAATAACAGTTTGAGTACTGCCTAGTATTGATTAAACTGTGAACTATCCGTAAAAAGTTTATTGATTTTTTTATTGGTGGAAGTATAAATATATAATAAAATTAATACTAAAATAAAATTAAATAATATATTTTATTACCTATTAATATTTTGAACAACTATGTAAGGTGTTAGCTGTGCAATCTAGAAGATTTTCTCCCTAGTAATTTTTTTTTTATCTGAGCTCTGAAGATTATAATAAACAATATGAGTTTGCTGTTATAAATTTTAAATTATATTTTGATAAGAATCGTAAATGTTCACAAAAATATAAAAATTGATTAATCTTTATTAATTATACGTATTTGTATAGATTTCTAGAAACATATTATAAATAGTTTTCATAAGAAAACTAAACATTTAAAAAAAATGTACCTAAGCATACTAAAATAATTTTTTAATTATTATTTATTTAAATGATAATATATGAATATGTATATGAATTATTAACTCAAAATCTAATTTAAATAGGACAAATTCTGAGAATATGGTGATGAAATTAAATATATCTGATCTTTCTCAATAGACGTGAAAAAACTTGCCATGACCACTACGCCTGATACTTGTTTAATTCCTTTTGTAACTGCACATGCACACGTACAGTTGTTCTACTAATGATGATGATTTTTTAACTAAATAATTATTATGAAACCAATGATTAAAATAACGATTTATTATTATAATTTTTTTTTTTTTTTGTATACCAATCCATTAGATTATAATTAAAAAAAATATATGATTTTATTCGAAATAATGCAATAATTCCTGCTTAAGTTGAATTACGTTATATTTATATTTTTTATTAAGTTTATTTTGTACAATGAAATCAGTATATTAATAAACGAAAAGTATCTTATATCGTATACAAAATGTTGAAATTATTCGCTAACAACATTTTATGTATGTTATGTCTATTTTGTAAAATATTGAGTTTTACTTCTGTCTCTTATTATATTTTAGTTTCCTAAAATAAAAAAAAAAATTAAATTAAAATTAACGTAGTTTTTGTTACATTCTTAAAAGTGATTATATTATATATTATTTTTAAAGTGTTTTTTTTTTTTTTTTACTGGATAGTCTATTTAAAAAAGAAAACATAATAAACACAATTAGAAACCGAAGAAATCAGTGGGCTGGACACTCTAGAGTCTAGATGAAGCAAGAACAACATAAAAGGATCCTGATTATTTTACATCAAATTTATTATTATCCATCTATCAAAATGGACAAGAACAAAATAAAATAAAATTATTTTGATTCTTTTTAAGGTTTTTAAAAACAATTGAAGTTTTAATTTTTGTTTATGTTATTTAGAACTATATGAACTTATAGTCAAACTATTTTATGATAAGGCGGTATTACTTATAAGCTATTTTTTAAAAAAAAAAACATTAGTTTATGTGTATTGTGTATTTTCTCCTTTTTACTTACAATACTTTATTAAAATTCGTTTGAAACTTTGCCATTCAATTTGCAATGTCAAGAGAAATTTAAATGCATTCATGATTTATAAGAAATTTAATTAAAGGGAATTTCGACGGCGTTTGTTTTAGAGTTAAAGATTTTAAGCCTTAAGGTAATTAAATCGTTCATAAATAATTTATATGAAAACTAATTAGTAATTTAAAAGTCCAACGTTTGGTTCAAAGTCAAGTAGACATTTAAATATTTTAAAAAGTTATATTATAGGTAGGTAGGTACTTAAGATAATAATGTTTATATTTTTCCAAGTTTTTTTATTAAATAAAGCACATTTTAAAAATGTATTCGATAATCGATTTTCTTAATATTATAATTAAAATATAATTTTTTTAAATTATTTTATTGTTTGAATTAAATACATGTTTTTTGAATTAAAATTAATTAAAATTTTTCTGGTGATTGTGTAGCTTTGTAAGTACATAATTTGAATTATGTAACAATGAATCGGTTTATGAAACTTTTATTTTGCATTTTTAGGTCATAATTTCCTTTTTTAGTTCATTTTCCGGTATTTTTAATAAAATTCCGACAGTTAACATATTTGAAAACTTTATTTTTGGTTTTGCACAATTTTTAAAATTTTTAAAAATGTTTAATGTAAAATTCAAATTCAATCAACATTTTAATTTTTTTAAATAAACACATTTTTATGCATGTAAAATGTCATGTACTCGTACTAATATACCCTATATAATATCAATATAAATATTAAAATTAAATTAAAAACCATATTAAGTGCATTTTATACTATAATTTTTGGCATTTTAAATTGCATTTTTGCGTTTTAATAAGTGCATATTTTAAGGTTTTTAGTGCATTAAATTCACAGCCCTAGTTATATGACAGTAAAACTGTAAAAAACCTTACTTATTTATTGTTGCTGTTCTATATCTCTGATCATATTATATTATTATGTTTCTACTTTGTATATTCGTAGATAGGTGCGCGTGTATTTCTATATTAAACGTCGCCCTATGAGTGTAAACACTAAACACTAAAATAGTATTAAATACAACACATATTATATTTTATTATAATATGTCGTAAGTAACTATATACATCGTAATATAATAGGTAGATCGTAGATAGGTATGGGTACTAGCCACTAATATCGTTTAAGTAGGCCACTGTCATCGTTATACCGACTCGTCGATGCGATCATTCATCCGCCGGCAGACGACGCGACGGTATTGTCTACGCTAATATCAATAATAATAAAATAACCCGTCTTTACAATGATGATTCGTATAATATACATTAGTACATTACTAAACATTGCGTAGAGTGCGTGTGCAGTGTGCAATTTATTATGCAACCAATCACCTATATATTTTTATAACTATTTTTGATTAGTGTGATAGTAATAATATTATAATGGCTCCTGCACGATGATCAACGGTCAACGCCGTCACGTAATATCGCGGTGTGGCATAATATTGCACATCAGCTATACTAGAGACTATACTTAACTATCACTCCCGAGTGAATGATTACTGCGATCGATCGTGTTGTAAACGTAAAAGCCCACCATAAATGTATTTGAAACAATATATTATTATACGTCTATAATGTCTGCATAAACGTGTTTAAGACATCGCGCCGTTTCTTTTGTCATAACCTATAATATTGTACATAAAACATATATTTCAAAAAAAAAAAAACACACGATTCGTGTTTATGATAACCGCGTTTTAAAATCGTTTTCCGCGCCCATTTTCAGTTTTTTTTTATTTTTAATCGCATAAATATGCAATGTTTCTTAAACAACCGTTTTTAATTCCAAAACCTGGCCACCTGGGAGTACTAAAATAATTATTATTCGTCTCAAAGTTGTCTGTTTGTTTTGTACCCAAATCCCCAGACTGACTACTCAAACAAAACTGTTTATAATTTATCACTGAATATATTATTTAAATTGTAAACATTGAAAATCCCATTTCTGATAAAAACAAAATAATAATAATATTTTAATACTCCTTAAAAGTTAAAACGCACAGCAGAGCTTTCAAATGGATAAAACCAATTTTATGGTATTGACTATACTTATTCACACCGTTCTACAGTAAGTCAATATTTAACTCAACAGTTTAATAAAATATAATAAACGTGATCCCTATCAAATATATAATATATTATAAAAATAAGAGAGATACTTTTCCAGTCAATGATCGGTGAATACGTAGTAGGAAAATTAAAAATAGTAACAAACTACATGATTCCGAACAAGTATACTTACTTTATAACATGAATGACTATATTCATTTTTACGTATCACAGGCGATTAAAATAGAATATTCCAGTTACAAATTCCAGTTTTTTCCTAAATAATATTTTTTTATTTTCAATACGTCAAAGAAGATTGTATTACCTATTACAAAATTATGAAATGATTTTTTATAGTAAAATTAATAACCGGTTCGTTTAAATATGATATAACATGCGGTCACATACTCACACGGATACATATAATATGTATTTGCTAAGTAAATAAAATTAAAATTGTATAACCATCGTGTGAACGGTTTATATATGCGTATGTGCTAAATATTATTTCGGGAACAAGCCATTGTTGTAGATTTCAGTGTTTAATCACCGTAGTACTACTTTAATTAAGTGTATCTTTTTAACGAAATCATTCGCATGTATTAGTGCTGTAAAATCATAAATGTCGTCAGTAAGTAAAACCGTGCTTTTATGAACGTTGAATGAAATTATTAAGTACCTATTTATATGTTATGAATAAAATATGAAATCCAGGTTTACTCGAACCCGCTATATAGACGGAACATATTATTTAATCGTTATTACCATTTGAGACATGTTTATCGTTTATGTGTTAAAAATGAATAATGCATTTTATCGTTACTTCTAACTAATTATCATTAAAGGACAGAATGAATTTATTTTGTACAAAATACACATAAATAAACATGGCAATTTTAAAGTGTAATTTATACAGTTTATACAGTAATTTTATCTATAGGATTCATTTGATTTAAAAAAATAACATTCTACGTGTAAAGTGGTTTTTACTATATTACTATATTAATAATATAATATATTATTTAATTGCAATCACCAAAGTCGAAGACTTTATGTATTTGTGTGGTAAGTACGTAAAATATGAAATCATTTACTATGAACAATTAATTACAACATAATTTATGTACTACCAATTAATTTTTATTTATGATACAAATTGATTATATATTTTATTCGCTGATTTTATTTCATTTGCTGATATTTTTTTATTGTTTTATGAACAATTAAAACTGTGAAATGCAAAAAAGTAAAATTTTTCATCACTCATAGGTTCCTATCTATACTATTTTTATTGTTCAATTTATTAATTATTATAAATCATAATTAAATGGTAAGTGTATAGTTATTATCTGACATTTTCATAAAACATGTAGATTTACAAATTTCAACACCTTTATCAGTGTTACAAATTAAATATAAAGTGTTGATAACACTTCAATCTACTGTGAATTTTCAAAAATAATAATTTAGCTGTTAGATTTTACTGAAATATATCTAAACATTTTTATTAATACAATAAAAAAAATTCTCAAAAAATGACACTTAACGTATTTATCCAATCATTCCTCTCTAACGTTCAACCATTTAAAAAGACATCCATTGAATGGAACAGTGGACAATGAAAATCGAAGAACATCTGTAACAGATAAATATTAAGTAATGAGTAGGTGTAATGGTTAAATCGTTATTCCGATAAGTATTTAAATTAACAGACCTTTTTTCTGAATATCTGATATTAAATGCATATGAATATATTATAATTACCTATGTGCCAAAAATATTATTATTAAAATAATTTATTCTTTAAAATTGTATATAATTTTTTTTAAATTGATATTTCATGATATAATTTTTTATATGTAATAGTTCGATAAGTTTTATAAATATATAGAGTTTTATTTTATATTATAGAGAATAGTGACAGTGTGGTATTGTCAGTATGTCACTCATGTATTATGGTCAAAATATTAAAAATAAAATACTTATGTATAATACGATAGTAGTATACTAGTATTACATGTTTGATAAAATTAAAATTATTTTCTTATAATAATATAACTACGATAAATTACGAATTTATATAATAAACATTTAATGATATACCGTTACAGCATATTATGTTGACAGTGAACGATGATGATGTGAGTATAAATTGTCAACCGTACTCAAGCAGAAATACGACGTATATTCGTCTATAATATTATACATTATAATATGTATATAGTGTATTATATAAAAACGGTTTTTTTTTATGTTGAAAAGAAAATCTGTACCTTCTGACGCACGATGCAAACATAATCATCAAGGGTTAGAATCCCTAAGGGCTTAGGAGCAATCAAAGTGGAAATCAAATTACTTTTTTCCGATTTTTTTTTTAACCTATACGATTCCGAGGTAAATCCTACCCCCACGTTAGTACCTATTTCAAAACAAATAGCCTCTGGCAAAAAAAAGCTGCAGGGTCTTCCCCAAACACGGCTCTACTCAATAATAATCGTGTTTATAAGACCATAATATTATATACAGTGACAGTTGTGACAGCATAATAACAGTGGCGTATTTACGGGGAGATGAGGGAGATATTTTTCCCCCTTGATAAATAAATAAGTGACTCATTATTTAATATATTATATATCATTATGTATTATGTATCTACCTACTATGTTCAGATATAAAATATATTAGGTAAGCAGTTATAATAAATTGATAGTATCTTCGTGTATTTAAAGGGAAGGGAGAACAACTATTTTAGTCATATCTCTCCCCTCGAATAAACCCCAAATACGCCACTACATTGTAGCGTTACAGTAAAAGTAAAAAATATCATATTGTGTGTTACAATAAGTAACAGTAGGTATATGAACTAACATATAGTAGTCTTAAATAAAAATAAAAAAATACTACATTTTTCTATTTATAATTCGATTAAATTTTTTTTTTTAAATTTATATGTCAGATATTAATTATAGTAACTGTATGACTTACAAACATTTCAAGATTTGTGTAACTTTAGGATATGCTCGTAAGTAAAAAATAAACGTAACCAATAATTAATTTTTTAACTTAAAAAATTCCGAATTGCTTAATCATATTCAATACATAATATTATTATGTATTACCACGCGTTTATGCATATCAAAATAGTTAACAACGCTTCTAAACTATTCGAAAATTAGAAATAACTAATTGCTGTTACGTGACATATTATTAAATACAATCTATAACTGCGTACCTATATTAATTATTATTAGATGTGTAAAATAATTGATTAGTAAATATTATTTTAATTGATTTAATTAACTCGTAACTTAATAGAGTTTGGGTAATAAAAAACCATTAGGAAATATTATATTTACCGTGTGTCTTATTTATGTACTGTACATAATCACGTTAAAACTACAATAGCTTCAAGCTCTCGACAAAATGTGTTTTGAAATAATATTATTGCAATAAATTTTCAGATTCTCTGTGTGTTTAATTGATAATAACTCGAGTGTGCTTTTAGTCCGTGGTCACTTTGTGTTTTTAGCTGAGTAAACAAAACTATCGAAACTTCCTTAAAATAACCCAATGTGTATAAAAACAATGATGTATTGAAACATTATAATGTACACGGCCGTACATTTACAAACCGCAAACCAATGTTTGTTTTCCCACAGCAGTTGTGGTAAACGTATATAATGTTTGTATTGCAAAAGTGCAAAATGGTAAGTCTCCCCTCGTCATACACCAATTTCACACACCCCATTGATGTGACACCGATGACATACGAACAAAGAATTTAAAATATACTCATAAGCCCATGGGTGTGTACATATAACCTATCCATACATAAATAATATAATCATTTATTCAAAAATGATAATATAATATGTACAGCGAAAAATATGACAAAGAACTCTGCAGAGGTGGTGCAAACTCAATTTCCGATGTATAATAATAATATAACTACGCACGAAAATTTGTTTTTAGTTTTTCACGATTGGATTATCATATTATTATACAATATTGTAATGTATAATACAAAGTTTTGGTTTTGACACCGTACTACGCATAATAATCACCCGAGTGCGCCAACCGAAGTGATCGAGCACTCAAATTTGAAAGATTAGTATCTATCGAATAGGTATGATGCGACCCTCGCTGTCATAATGTATCTTACCGCACGTGTGTTTACACTAATGCACCCGTGATACGTGACGAAAAGTATTTTAGACACGAAAAATAATAACTTTTCATCCATCTAATAATATTCTTAAAACAACCCTTCAGTCAAACACGCGAAATATATTTTTTACCCTCGGAAACGACCCCTCTCTGAACGAAAAATATTGTTTGCTGCACCATGGCTGCTGTATAATATAGGTACTAGCTATTGAATAAAATATGCTCTTTTATAGTGTTTAATTTTAAATTCCTATCTGAAATTCACTGCAAGCATACTTAATAAAGCTATTTAATTAATGATCCAAATACACAACGTAATCAGGGCTTTTAAAATGTATTAATTATTAAGACTTTAATATTATCATCGGTAGAAAGTTTTTAATAACTTCCTGATGAATAACTAATGATAATGTGTCCAGACTCCAGATCCGACAACGTCGACGCTAATTTTAATAAGATATGCATGTTGAATTATTCGAAAAGAGTTATTCTTCAAAACTTTAAAACACTGCTCGCATCCAACATTATATTTTAAATTTTTCATTAGCTTACAAAAAATTGAATCAACCTCCATATGGTACCTATTCTATTGCCTATTGATGACTTTTCATGTCTGTAATATTATTGTACATATTATGCAGAAGACAACACTATAAAGTGCGTGTTGGTTCTACACAAGTTGCTCAATATTCACTGCAATCATGAACTCATCGTATTTTAATGTATTCTGTCGACAAATGAACTCCGTTGATTAAGGACGATAAATTTGGAAATAGGTTCATTATAATATAAATTATACATCATAATGTTGACGTCAAGCTTTGGACGACTTAACGTATACGTATATACGAGTACGCGTAGCCGCGCAACGATGAGCCACCCCTTAATTATTACCATCATGACATTGTTTATACCAAATTGTTTACTCGGCTGTCGCACCGTCTATGCTTTCCGGCCAAGTGCTTTTGACAGGTCTTAAAATCTATGTTTAATTATAAAACGCGTATACGGCGCCATAGACACGATTTCGATTAAACTTGAGGTTCGCTTTAATTTCGCAGTCGATTCGACTGAGCACGTTCTCCTATAGTAGATAATTGAAAACGCGTACACTCCATTATAATTTATAGGTTTACAATGGCTGTAGTTCTCGGAGGTAAGACAACCCTCTGTCCTCTGACACTGTAACTTGAAATTAATTATACATTATCTTCAGACTTTCATTTAACCTGTATATGCATATTCATGACACGAATGCTTTTGACGTCTAAATTAAGTCGAACATTATACGAACGAGGTCTCAGACTCACACCTTCTGGTGACGGATAATTAAAATACGTACTTATACCGATTCGGGATATTTACTTTTTGAGCAAACAGTTTGTTGGGTTAGTCTAATTTAACTTTCCGGAATACCTATATAGTGATTCGATTTCAATTATTCTAATTTATTCTAAATAAAATCGATATATTTCTCAAACATTTGAAATTAAAAGACCGACAAATCCCGAACTTTTCAGTAAATAATTATGATGCTGAATATATTTATATAAATTTAAATTTATAAATGTTTAATATTAAACGCGTAGTTAGCTTGCTAAAACACGTTTTAATATTCAGTGAATTATTAGTGCTGTGTGTACTGTATAATATGTTTATTATGTATAATGATATAATATTTCAGTGGAGTAATATTTTTCACCCCACGAATTTGCACCGCTCAATAACTCCATTCATCGTCTACATTATGTAGTTCAACCGTTCCGGCAATGGTAAATCATTACGGATAAAATATAATATAATTTTTAAATATATCAGTATACAAATACCAAGGTTATCGCTTTAAATCAATCATTTACTTAGTCTATTCAAGATAATAAGAAATACATAAATATATTTTTAACGTTTACGATTATATAAATGTAAAATGCAGTTTTAATTTCAAAAATGTAATTTAATTTATTGCATATTTTTTTTTTTTTAATGTAAATTTTTAAAATATTTTACAGATATATTTTAAATAACCCTGGGACTTAATATTATGACAAATAATAGGTTTATTATAATAATGATAATCAGTGTTATATTTTATTAAAATTAATCTGATATATTATTTATAAAGTATAATCTTAGTACCTAGCAAATTAACAATTATTTTGTTTTTTTATTATTAGGTATATAATTCATACTTAATTTGTAGTTCATATAGGTACTATACTACGTGCCCTCGTGACGTTAATTTATAATAAATAAACATGCGTAACTAATTCATCCAATGCTAATATTTTACTTATAAAATAAAACGTATTGCGAGCTATTAATATTACCTAATAATTGTGCGGTTTACAATCTTGTTAAGTGTTATAAATATCTAAAGTATCAAGGTTATTTTATATTTTACTTTTACTTATGGGTAATTATTTTTTCCCGAAAATATTCTCCTTCACAAATTTACTAATATATATATATACCTATGTATATTAAGACTATATAATAAACAGAAATTTAAATTTATATAAAAAAAAATTATTAGAGTTAATAATATATTACACGAAATTCCTAACTGATACAATATTTACCACAATCGCTTATGCTTATTAGTTATTAATGACATAATAGGTATATTCACACATTTTTTAATGCGTATTTTTGTGACATCGGAATCAAATACCCCTTTACAAATGTTATTATTTTTTTTAATATTATAGTGAGAAGACTCAGTACTAATTTTATGCTAGTATTTTTATTGAGTTCAAGTAATTTTTATAAAAATAAGACAAGCGCAAAGTGTTTTTGCTACTTTACTTATATGTGTTTCATACAAAGTCTTTATAACGATCATATTCATATCTACCCAAATCGAATAATTATCTCAATAATACAATATTATTATATAACATAAAATACTATCCAACAAGAAAAGTATGTCAGTTTTTTTTTTTTTTTAATAATAATAATAATTTGATACAATTTATATTGCCCGCAGGACTCTGGGGCCTGCACAAAATATACTTTGCTCGAACCTTGTATAGGAAATACTGGAGATTTAAAAGTACTATAGTTTTCACATTATCCAAATTGAAATTGAAATTAAATCCAAATTTCTTCTAAATAACCGTTAAAATATTAAACGTCTAAAAAGTCAACTAGCTCCACGGTAAACCATCGATTCATGTCTTATTTTTAGTAAGACTGTGAGAAGACAATTTTCCACGAAGTCACGACACACCACATTGCTGGGTCGTCTCCATCCCGGTTGAACACACAGCATTACGTATGACTTTGTAATTATTATGATCATACGATGACCATGCTGACGACGTAACAGCAACGACCGAGACGACTAATTCGAAGATAGGTACTATACACGTATATTACGACAACGACGACTTATCTGTATGTAGGTCATGTCAATACCACCGCCATGACCATAGTCATCGAAGTGTAGGTACGTTTATTTTAAATTACTAAAACTGTGTAATATATAATATAAATACACACACACACACACAGATGTACACACAAATGTATGTTTTAAGAATATAAAATTGCAAGTGTAGCATTTTTTTTGTTTTTTTTTTCCCATCAATACGTGTATTTATTTATTTTTTTATAGTTTACATGATATAATATATAAATTTAATATATAATACTGTGTTATTGACAGACGCGGCGGCATCCGGTTTTTTTGGTGGCGTGAAGCAAAAATTGTATGATAATAATATTGTTATATTATAACATATTATACAAGTTATGTATAATATTATAAAACCAACTGCCCTATGGTATATCTGACTTGCCCGCTTAACCACACGTGGGTTTTATAGTAAGTCGTATTCAATGACATAATAGTGCGTACACTCACAAATTAATGTGAACTTTGTCGATTCACCAAAAAATGGGTTTCTCACAACCTACCTAAATAAAATCAAAGTTAATCATGAGGAGAAGTTGAGTGTCTATGAATATAGGTCCCTGTAATTTAAAATCCTATAAACCTATATTGTTGTGTTAAGTTGAAATTTATAATCTAAGATTTTGATAACAATTTTTTGATTTGTTAATTTATTAATTAAAATTAAAAAGTATGTACAAACATTGCATGATGTATAATTTAATTATAAGTAAATTGCATTATGCGAAAGCGCATACAAAACATTAATTATGGTATTTCAATGACGATATTACAAACAATATATTAGATTTATAATTGGATAAGATCTTAAGATTTATTAGTGGGATTAAAAAGATCGAATGATGTAAAAGTTAACGTTATAAACTCTGAATAGTTAGACACGAGAGTCTGATAAATTATACAGAGATTTTATTATTTACCTATATTAAATTCAAGTGACCTCTCTGATGTTGAATGTTTTTACAGGCGTAATAACTGTAATTACTTTCCTATTATACCTACTAATATACTATTTCAGTGTTTTTTTAAATTATATGTTCTATATTATATTTCGGTTAATTTATACATTTTGATATATTAAACACTGTATAATATTCATTATTAATAATATTGTTACTAAATGTACAAGGTTCAAATTTTGTACTATATTATTTAATATACGTCTTATGTATAATAATTATATTATTTTCGTTAATCATTATTATGTACATTTTTATCACTAATATTATTTAATATATTTTGTATTGTTGTCACTAATGATATAAATCAATAAAACTATAGGTTAACAGGGTTCGGGATTTATAGCATTTACATATCCATTATAGCTGATGTAAAACATAGCAGAGTGATATACAAATACGTTTTATAGTACGGTGCATTCAAAAATGAAATTTTATTTTACATATTTTTGCATATTTTAAAGGTTTTTTTTTATTTTTGTGTTATACTAACAAATGATTATTAACGATCGATGGATAATATTATTGTTCAAAATGTATTAATTAAAATGTTGAACGATTTATTACAAAAATTAATATTGAGTGTAGTAATACTATTTGTGTACTATTTGTGTACTATTTGTCACAAAAATGTAGCATATGTACGTGATTTTTTTATAAATACTCAATAAATCGAAAACCATGTAGCTATATTTTTTAAATATTTTATTTTTATTTTTTTAAATTTATTAATAAATAATTATATTTAAATTACAATTTTTTTTTTATTTATGTAAAATAAATCCTTTTTTTTGTTGAGTTTTTAAGTATTTTTTTTCATTTTTTTAGTGCATATTTTTAAGTTTATCAGGTCATAATATATTATAAGCGCATATTTTAGTGCTTTTTGCACTATAAGTCCCAATTTCTGATTATAACCAATAATTATCAATGTCGGCATGAGCAATTTTAAGAATAGGCTAGGCAGATAAAATATTAAAATGACACAAAAAATATTTTCAATTCACCGAATCGTACTAGTAAATTTATCAAAAATGTTTTTCCGGTACTTAAATTCCACATTTCAATAATATAATATAATGAATGTTATTCGCTATACTTTTATAGTAATCATTATAAATGCGATGTCTTTGTTAATCAAATATAGCGTTCCGCATTCGGTCATATCGTCTAGAATTAGTTAAATACAATAGTGCTTCCTGAGCCTGGCAAGCCATTCGTCAACGACGATTCGGCAGTCGTTATATCTATACACTGAGCGTTTCGAGCGTCAGAAATTAGATGCATGTCAGCGCAAAATATTTTGTTTTTTCGCAAATTTACATTCAACAATTTTAACGTATATCCAATCTTGGATGGTTAGCATTGGAATTCGAGATGTAATATCAAACTAAAAGTCAAGAACATTATGAGTGTTTATATCACTGATTTTAGATTCTGAACGAAGTGATATAAGTATCTATAAAGAAAACTTGAAGCATCATTATAAAAAAAACATTTAAGTTCGTTTGAATTTTAAATTTTTACGAAATATCGTAACGATTACGATTTTAAATATTTGTTATTATTCAAAAAATATAAGTTATAGATACTTGAAAATTTCACCAGTTATTTAGATTGGCATCTTTTTTAGATGATTTAATTTTCATAATATTTTGACTTTTTTTGAGCTATTTATAGACAACTGAAATTTTCAATTTTCTTGAAAATTTTTTTTTGAAGTGTCGATAAATTTTTTTTGGCCCAATAAAAATACTTGAAAATTTAATATCATTCATAAGTTACTCTTATAGTGATTTAAAAATTATAAGAATACAAAGGCACAATTTTATTTTATTAGCCTTTGAAGTTCAAATATTGACAAAAATTCGTCAAAATCATGAATATTTACAAATTATTTTATAGGTATAATTCATAAAAAAATTTGCATAAGTAGCTAAAAGTTGAAAATTTAATACAAGATTTTTCATAAGTTTAACTTACAATAATTATAAAAAAACTTAAATTTTGGTGTATTCAGGCCATTAAAACATAAACCACCTTTTTCACCAACCACTGGAAATTATATCCTAGGCTGACAAATCATCTTCGTTCAGAATCGTTTTTCGTATACAATGATAACTATCATTGGATTCAAATTTAACACTCCTACAATATATAATAGTGATCTACAAGCACCTAATGTACAGCAGAGCGGTACCCACTTACTCGCTTTTTTTTGTTGATTTTACGCACTGTAAAGGCAAATTATGAGTACATATGTAAAATGTTAAAAATTAAAAAAACTATGGTTTAAAACTGAAATTTCTTGAAAAAAAAAAACAACGAACCTATACTACAAACACAGACTGTGTTCTTAGCTTTAAGTTTGACAGTGCGCCAATAAATGTATTCCAACACTAAATCTTTCAACGCAGAGTTCAAAGACTGTTCTACCGAACGCAAATCACTGTGTTGCTGGCGTGTGAGTCAGAGAAAGAAAACAAATAGTAGCTGGTATACGCTGACATCCTCTAATATCTGAAAATATTCTTATGTATAGTTGTAGAGTGGTATTCGAATCGCGTCATTTTTTAAATTTTTATTTGTATTTGAACACGTACAAGACACCGACAATCCGATGAGTGGCAAACAACAATAAATTTGTCACTTGTAAATTGTATACGTACGAGTATTTTATATACCACTGGGCTTAACCGTTCAATTCAAACCTTCGTGTAGTCGTAATGGCATAACTAAATGTACTGTCTTAGCTTATAAATGTAAACAAAATATAAGACTTTTTTTATGTACTTATGAAGTTATGAATAATTTTTTTATGATTCTTAAAACCATCTAAAATAATGTTTTACAATAATATATACCTACCTAAAAAAATTATTTGTAAACAACACAGTGAATATGTCGCAATAGCAATTGCAATTGCCATAACAATAATTGCATAAAGCAATTTTTTTTTTATTTATTTCATCCGAGAAAAAAATTTACTTTCCCAATAACTCGTAAAGTCGTAACTTGTATAAACGTGTGCGTCTAACAAAATTATGTTTAAATAATTGAATACGATCGTGCGGATTGTTAAATTATTGCATTTATCAAGCTTTACGTCTAAATATTGTACACTGTCTTAACTATATGAATCGTTACCCAAATACATTTTTCACATTTCAAAAAGAGTATCATTAAAATTATTTACGTTACATGCACTCATCGATACAAGACTATATTGCTTATACATAACGCCTTATTGTTCAGACTCATATTTGTGTGTTATATGTTATACTCTTGTGTAGGTTGGGTACCTACTCAAAAGTAATACAATAATAATAATTAATAATCATTATGTATTTTATTTTATCATAAAATGTCTAAAATCGTAAACTCGTGAGAATAATTAATTATTTTCCGATTTTCTGGGTTGAATATTAAATAATACAGCATTTATATACAATGAAAACTTCGACAGAGTCTGTTTTAGACAGTTACAGCGCTTGTCTGCAGTCGAATTTCACAATTCGTTACTTAAGTATGATAATGGATGATTTAAAAATTAAACGATAACATACCTATTAATATTTTTCACGTGACCAAACACGAGAACGATTCTTCATCGTTTTAAAAATTTAACAACCACTGTTCATCTCTATAAACTCACCAATATCATTTTAAAATGTAACGAAACCGTATTTATATGGTAACAAAAATCATATAATTTTTTTTACTCGGTGTAATACGTTAGACCAGTGCTATAACTTATAAAGGAGTAATTACTTTACCGTTTTATAACAGCCATAATGCTTTCTCACTCGCCCAACGGTATTATTTTTCGGTTACCCTAATTATAGCCATTCAATTATTTAATAGTTTTGTGAAATATAATATGACTCACGGGTGTAACGTAGTTGCTGTTTGAATAAAATAAGAGTAGTGTTTAGATAAAAAAAAAATAATCAGAGATGAACAACATTCAATCGTATTCGATGTGCGTAAAGTTCTTTATTATGAAAAGGGGACGTGATGTTGAAGGGTGAGGGTTGAAAAATTCGTCGTCTCTGAGGGACGCATTCGTGGCCGATTTACACTCTCTCAAACAGCCACGGTACACATAGTATAATATTATAATGTTTATATGATATAATAAGTATAAAGTAGTAAAATTAAATGAGTATTTTTGAAACACACACGCCATAATAAATAAAAAAAAACCCAAATAAATAATTATAAATAAATAGGTACAGTCGTAAATAAATAATTATAAACAAACGTGAGCTCATGCCACGCAATAGAAATAGTTATCATACGAGTAAAAATAATAATTCAGTGGCTTTTGTTATTTGTCATGCGGTTGGTCTTCCGGACGGTCTGGGTGGCGGTGGAGGTCCCTGCTGGTTTGGATTCGGGTTCAATTGCTGTTGCTGTTGGCGGTGCTTGTTCCGGCGCCGGCTATTCCGGCTGCTGCTGCTACTTCCGCTGCCGCCGTTGGAAGGAGGCGGTGATGAATGCGGTTGCGGTGTGCGGTCGCTGCCTGCTTCAGTTCTTTCGGTTCCGACGACCCCACCTCCACGGGGTCGACGCCTTCGCTGCTGGAGTTGCCATTGATCGTTCTGTCCATCCTGATTCTGCTGCTGATGTTCTTCCTGCTGATGACGCTCGTCCAGATCATTTTGCTGGAGTTGTTGTTGTTGTTGCTGCTGCTGCTGCTGCTGTTGTTGCTGTTGCTTTTGTTGGGGATGCTGGTTTTGATCATGCTTTTGTTGTTGATGATGGTGCTGCTGTTGGCGTTGGTCCATCAACATCTCCAGCTGTCGACGCATCTGCCGCGCATGCCGTTCACGCTGTTCTTCCATTCGCTGACCATGTGCCACGATCAATTGTGCCACTCGTCTCCTATTGAATAAAATATCAAATGTTACTTTTAATACACTATGCAGTGTGCAATTATTATATCGATAGGTAATTAAAATTAAGTATACGATATGTAAAACACTTAATCATAAACAGCGTAAATTATATATAGAAATAGATCTACAAGTAACTTATCAAAAATCAGAATGTTTTTAATTTTATCACATAACTACTTTAGGTTACCTTCTACACACATACATAATAAAAGTAAACTTCAAGCCTATGTACTATAGAAGTATTCAATTTTAATTCAATTTTTATGATGGGCCCATAGTTATCAAACTGTAACTTGTATTGTACGCTCTCCTATTCAGTAAACTATCGTTCAAAATAAATAGCAAATTTTTTATGTCTAAATTTAACGAAAATATAAAAATTAACATATTCTACAGAAAAGCATCAAATATTTTGTGCAACAAGAGGATAACGTTAGATTAAAAAATAAATTTTTATCAAACAGTTGTAAGATCAGTCTTACTGTATTGATCAAAGTATAGGACAGTGGTTAATAAAACAAAACATAGGGTGAGTGTGGCAGAGATGAGAATCTTAAGGTGAATATAATATGTGGAATAACAAGAAAGGATAAAACAAGAATTGAATTCACTAAATGTAATGTATGAGTAGTGCTAATTGTATAAAAATAAAAAATAAATGGATTGAGATTAATAAGTCATGTTATGAGAAAAGGTAACTCGGAGACAGTAAGAATGATCAGAAGTGTGTCTAATAAGCGTATCCGTACCTATCCTTTAAATATATCCAAAAGATTAATTTTAAAATTAAAAACTAGAGTTATTTTATTGATTTACAACGAGTACTGCTGAATATGAAATTCAAATATATCAGCGTATTCGTGTATCCGAAAGCCGTTTATTGATCAGATTTTGTGTCATGAACAATTATCTATCTATAAAAATCATTAATAAACATAAAATTAATCGATAATCGAGTGCTTCTAGGAAAAGCATGTATCCACAAACAGTCAACAACCATATATTTAAAATTAGCGGAAAGAAGTTTTTGGATTATAAGAAGTGTCTACTATCTAGACATATTTTGTTACTGACGTCTATGACTACTACGTATTTTCATAATTTTACCATAAATAATAATTGAAAATTGAAAAAAGAAAAAAGAAAATTCAATTTTATTACAAGATCTTGCTACAAAGATTATTAACGAATTTGATAAAATCAAAAATAGAAGATTTAAATTTATAATTTATAAACAGCCATTTTTATTAGTATATATTGTGATTTATTTAATAAAAAAGCAGAGGGCAGAACACCATGAAATCATATCAAAAGGAGGGTGGCTGACGCAACATAGTTAAGAGCGAAGTTAAAAAAGAAAAAATGAATATATTGAGACCAGCCCACCTAAAATCACTCGACTATAGCATTATGTTATGTAAACAAGTATGCTTACTTGACAGCTCGGACGCAGCAGCTCTTCGGCTCGGTCTCACCATTCATGTCATCTTCGTCAGTCACACCACAGCCTGTACCTGTAGCTCCACTTTCTATGTCTCCGTCACCACCCTCTTCATCCTCGTTGTTCTCTTCCTCTTCTTCATCCTCGTCATCTTCATCATTGTGGCGATTATTAACTAATTTCACAGCCACAGAGGCGGCCAACTTTTTTTCCATTTCGGTAATTTTGTGTTCCGCCACTAGCAGTTTGCTCTCAGTTTCTGCCTGCCGACTGGCTGACTGTACCAACAAATTTTTCAAGTTGACGATATCGCTCCTAGCTATAGCCAGATTATTCTCCGTTGTCGCTAGCCATTTTGACATTTCTGCCAGCTCTTCCTCTGCTTTCGTTTTGGCGCTTTCAGCATCCGATAGTTTCAGTTCCACTTCCAACAGTTTCCGTTCCGCTTCAGACTGTTTTCGTTCCCCTTCTGACAGTTTCCGTTCCACTTCGTCAGCCCTTTCTACACAAAGATACAAAGTAAAATTAGTTAATACTACATTTTTAAAATAATAATTGATTATAGCAGTCTCTCACTGTCAGAATATTATAATTTTTTACTCACCTATGCACCGATCGCGTTCAGCGCGGGCTGCGTCAAGTAAGTCCTCGTACCACAGCGCCGTCGTATCTACAGCTCGGCGTAGCTTAACCAACTCGGCATCCGCTTCAGCCCGAGCCTTACGACAGGCCTCGGCAGCTGCCTCAGCAGTGGCAATGGCCACAGCCCGTTTCTGTTCGTCCTGATTGATACGCCGAAGATCTTCCACTGCCGCCGCTCCCCTGGCTCGTTCTGCTTGAACAGCATCGTGCATGCGCTCCGTCCACTGCGCAATGACATATAATATATATTATTTTACACTTCATTCGTCAATCACGCAATTAATTTACGTGAATAATACCAAGTTATATTTTTTTTTTTGATATAGCAAACTGAGAAATATCTTATCCATGTTTTTGAAAATTATATTATTTAATTTTTTTTTTCAAACGAAAAAACTATTTTGATTGCGAATAATATATAGAAATAGTAAAATAAGAAGTTGAAGTATCGTCAAATCAAATTTTATGGCCGGTAGTTTATCATCCATGAAATAGTTATTGTAATTTTTTTTTTCTTACTAACATAACGATCAAGCACATAATATAGTGAATTCTGAATCGTATCATGAGTATGAAATATAAATAAATTACAGCAACCACGTTATTATAATGTTAAACATAAAAGTAAAATTTTTATCAAGCCAAGTTAGATGAAGATATTGGATATAATCAGTAGCGTATTTACGGGGGGGGTCGGGTTCAACCCCCCCCCCCCCCCCCAGAGGAAAAAAAAGTTACTTAATGTTAAATAAATATTTTATTATGGGTTTTCTAATAATTTAACGATATAGATAGACATAGACTTTTTATATAACTGTCTAAGACAGGTTAGTTAAATTATTTTGGTATGGAGTATCTTATTTGTAATTTGTGTTACCCAGATGGGGTTTTTAAAATTTGAAAATCCCCCCCAAGAAATTATTGAAAATACGCCATTGGATATAACATATTAAGTTAGTAGGTAATGTTTATTGTATATGAGTAAACTAAATGTACCTGTTAACTATTAAAATGTTAATATGATTATATTTTTCCCCCACTATAAAATATCAAGGGGAGATAAAAGAATTAGTATTCGTTGTTACAATGATATTTAGCATTTTACAATATTGAGTTAAGTGTTTAGCTAAATTATTTTTTAATTTTCAATTATACTTATTGTTAGTGCAAATGTTAAGGCTGTCTCGAATTAACTACATTTATAATATGTATTATTATGCATTGAATTGACGCCAAGAGAGTGATGAAATGTTTTTAAAATATGTACGGTATGATCTATTTATTGATAAAATGTGCTTTCTAAAATATTTTAAGACTATATGACACCATTTAAATTGAAAATATATTGCTTAGTACGTGACATTTTTTTTTTAATCAATTAAAAAATACATTTATACAAAGATATATTTGACTTATTCATTAGTCGAATTAAACCTTAAAGTTATTTTTCTTTTTTGTAAACGATAATAAAATATTATATAAATATATCTGCACTTTTACTTATCATTTAAAAACAGTTACCAATTATAATAGACTAACTATAATAAAAAAATATATAGTAAATTATCTTAAGAACCATTTAGTAAGTAAATAATTTTATTTTTATAATTAAAATTTGAATATTGTAACTATATTATATAAAGGGTTAAAACACATTTAGGTAATTTATTCTAACACGCGACACGTTTGGGCACAAAATCATAATCAAAATGGGCTATGATTTTATGTACTATTTTTTTTCTAGTGTCATAGCCATAACAGAAGAAAAGATGGTTATATAGTTAATAATATATACATGCATAATTTACGTATGTTAAGTATACATACGCCTTTTTTATACAAATTAAATATGAGCTTATTAGTTATTAGTTAGAAATCATATATTATTAAATACTGAAGACGAATTTTAAATAAATTTTATAATGTTACATGAAAGAAAACACATTTTTTTATACTAACCTATTTTCAATAGATAATGGAACTATGGAAGAAAACGAAATCAATTTGATATTACAATTATATAATACGTTAAACGTAAAAAGATATAATTAATACACAAAAGCTGAAAAACAATACATTTTACTCAACTTTTAAAAATGTATGATATTATATTTTTTGTATATTGTACCTGATCTGTGCTCTTAGATTTTTATACAGAATTTGGTAAAATATTTTTGTGTTAGTTTCGTCAAAAAAAATATTAGTATTAATTTCAGGAACATTTTCATAGATATCAAGACAATTTTTAAAAACATACTACCATAATATTAACAATTAAATCTGGCCGCCCTAAATTTAAATTATATTTAATATTTTAACAATAAATTCTAGCGATAACTATTAGGTACCTATAAAGCTGTTGAGCCGTTATAGAAATTGTTATTATTATAACTAGGTATCGAAATAAACTATTGCAACTATGTGTTTAACTTCAACATGTTTACTATTTTTTCCCTACACCACAAATCATATTTCTATAAATAACGATTTTGAGAAATAGAATATTGAATATTGAAATTAAAATTTTAATTGTGAAATATAAATATTATACCTAACCTTTCGAGATACTCTAACGATAATATTAAATAATTTAACTAAAGGATTTCGTTTGATTCTAAGCGACTAAGAGTCCCTGCTAATTCCAGTTTTTGTTTGTTTTCTTACAAATTTGTAATTGCATTAACGAAATTATAATATATATATATACATAATTAGTCATGTCCAATACATTTTTAACATTGCAAGCATAAACACTAAACACCGACCACAATAATATAACGATTATTCGATGGTTGGCATAATATTATTTTATTATAATATTAAAGAGACAATACAACTCACTCTTGATTCCAGTGCGGCGATCCTTTCAATTCTGTCGCGTTCCCACGCCGTACGTGCCTCGGCTAGCTCACGCTCTGCCCGCTCCTGTTCCTCCTCCACCGCTTTCCTGCTCTCAGCCTTTGCATCCCGCTCCCACTGTCGCCACTGGCGACGCACCTGCCTTTCGGCCGCATCCACCGCGCGCTGTTCCCGTTCCTCCGATTCCGCTGCCAGTTGCCTTTCCCGGGCCGCAAATTCAGCCTTTAACTCGCGTTCCCGCTTGGCCGCCTTGGCCACCTCCAACTCGACCATTTCCCATTGCCGGCGATCGGCCTCGGCCATGATATCCCGCTCTCGCTTGTCCGCGTCCGCCAAGATCTGTTGTTCTCGCTTCGCGGCTTCCGCCAGTGCCGTCGCCACAGCGTCCCGTTCGCGCTTCGAAGCCTCCACCGCGGCCAGCCGACGCTCTCGTTTCATCGCCGCTATCGCTTCCTCCGCCTCCACCTTGAGCTCCTTCTCTCGCTTGGCAACCTTTGCCTCCGCCTCGGCCATTAACGACTTTTTCCGTTCGTCCAGTTGGGCCTTGGCTATCTCTTCGAACTCTCGCTTAAGTTCGGCCACCTCCGCGGCCGTTCGTTCCTCTAGGTCCTTTTCCCGTTTTAACAACACGCTCTTGAGGTGTCGCTCATGTTCTACCATCTCCTCGGCCATCTTCTGCTCGCGTCTCATCACTTCTTCCGCGAGCTCCATCGCCCGCCGTTCCATTTCTTCGTGCAGCTTACGCTGCTTCGTATCCAACTCCTCGGCCATCTTTAGTTCGCGCTCTGACATACGCTGTTTCCATTGCCGGTGTACCTCGCTGAGCTTCCACTCGAAGTCGTCCAACAACCTACTCTCCACGTCCTGGACAGCTGCTACAGTGGCCGCCATTCTTTCCAACCCATTTTGTGCGGCGGCCAAGATCAATGATGGCGGTTCCTGTTGCTGCTGTTGTAGAAATAGAAAAAAACGTATTATTATAAGGGAAAACCTACGGCGAAGATAAGATTGAGCCACGATTGGGCCATAACTCTACCTGTTGTGATTGCAGTGTAGTCGTCGCCGATAAGATTGAGCCTTGATCGGGCCACAACTCTACCTGTTGTGATTGCAGTGTAGTCGTCGCCGTGGACTGTTGTTCGCTGTCATCGTTGGCGGAGGTAGTTTCGACAATCGTCGTACCAGCATCAGCGGTATTGATGCCGACGATTTTAGCAGTGGCGTCGTCGTCGCAGTCTTTTATATTGGTGTTGTCGTTATTGGTAGTGTCTATGACGGTACTCGTCACGTTCATCTGCGCTGCTGACGGCAGTGATGGGGACGGTTCCAGCGATTCCTCTTCGCCAACCGGACCGATCGCGGGCGTCATCTGGACGTCTGGAACGCTAACGGCCGCGGCAGCGGAGGATGATCGGCGTTTGCGGCGGCTTCGTCGCGAATTTTTCCGCTTGATAATGTCGTGGTTGTTGTGGTGCATTATGACGTCTGGAGGTGGTGAAGTGGTCGAGTCTGGCGCAGCACCGTTACAACTGTGGTCATTGCTCTGAGTTTTGAAGTCGTTATTGCAGTCAACGTCGCCTTTGCTGCACGCCGTTTTCATGACAGTCACCTGACGGCTACCGTCAATGGCGTTGCTGTTTTCGTCTTCCGCCGATGACAGTGAACATGGCGAGTACCGTTCGCCGTCGTCTTCGTCGATCTCGTCGTCAATTTGTACTTCCATATTGTTTACTTCCTCTGTGGCGGTTTCTGTGGAAGTTTCTGTGGTGGTTTCTGAGACAGTGACGCCGTCGGCACCGACAACAGCTTTGACCACTTGTGCCGCCGTCAGGGGTGTTGCCGCCTCTGCGACAGCACCGCCCGTGGTGGATTCGGCCGGTTCGTCGTTGACCTTAGCCGTAATGACAGATTGGCGATAGTTGTCACTTCTGTGGATAAAAAAATAAATATATTAAAATAACAGTTGATATGTTGTGAAATACATTTTTTCTTAGTTATAATGTATTATAGTATCAGATAAAGGTTTAGGTACCAGAACAGCGGTAATCATATTTTTTAAATTAACTTAATTTCCCAAAGCGTCATGTTAATATTTTTATGAGGAAAATAAATCATTGCAGTTAATAATCTACAATTTAAGTATTTTGGATTGATAAAAATGTTGTGATCACTAAAAAGTATTATTTTTTTATATTTTTGTTACAATTGATTTTTTGGCTCTAAAATCACTTGTCAATCATTCATTACAGTGTTGTATTATCCACTGCTTTCTACGAACGTATTGTTGATATTTTATACATGTATAAGACTAAAATAAAATAAAAATGTATAGCAGCAATACAACTTATTAGTTATTGCTCGATATTGTAAGGAATTTATTAAGATATGAGACTCTTTGAATACTGTTGCCAACCCTTTATTAGGTACTTACACAATGTATGTATACATTTTACACTCGAAATTATTGCTATTTTTAGCTTTTAAACTTTAAACGGTAAAGTAGATATAACAAGGTAATGTTTTTTTATACATAATAAAATAGTTAATGTAATTATATTTTTTTCTAAGTTCCAAATTTACACTAATTATAGTATAGAAATTAACTCAGATAATACCTAAATAAGAAAGCAGATAATTTATTCTACATACAGTTCATAAAGGTCATATATATTAGAGTTTTCCAATATTTCTAAAAAAAAACTACTGCATTTTGTAACTGTGTTATTAATTGAATTATAAACGATAATATAATATATTATACTTATTTTGTGAAACGAATTATAAAGATCTGAATGATAATATATTGGCATAAATGCACTATTGTAATTTAATGTACCTGCAGATACATAATATTGTAATATTATACTAGTGATTTTTTGATTCTATACTGAGCACTGAATGTAACTTATATTTTATCATGATTTCTTTGCTTATACAATGCATAACAACAATTATTAATTCATGATATGCTTCGATTTTAGAAAATGGATTTGATTTTGGTTATAAAATTGATTCTAGCTAGTAGGCAGTAGCCCATAATAATAAGTCACATTTAAAAATGCCTGGTATTTATTCTTATAATCGGAAACAACAAACAAAAAATTAAGAAAAATGGGAAGTTTTACGCAAATTTAATTTTTAACAAAATCGATTTTATTTTATTTATGTAACTAACTGTAGACACTTGAAATTTGTAAATGTTTATATTATTGTTTTTTATCTACGATAAAATGTTAAAAATTTCAAATATGCATTTCAACCTCTTTCTAAATTATTTATAGACTTGAATTTTTTTTTTTTTTTTTTTATAAATTACGACAAAAAATTATTTGCTGGGTCTAAATTTTTGAAATTTTAATACAAAACCCGAAAAAAATTGTTTAAGTTGTTTTTGTATCTGTATAAAAATATTAAAAATATAACGAATTTCGTCGAAAAAAAATTCATAAAACCTTTTCTTTTTGTATCTAAGTTTTGAAAGTTAAAGAAAATATAAAGTATAAAAAATGTACAAGGACAATTAATTTTTATAGACATTTTAAGTTCTAATTTAGACGAAATTACTTGTTTAAACGATAAATAATGATATTTTAAATATCATATAATAATTTAAAAACAATATTCGTGGGATTTAAACTTATATATGTATATATTTAATGTTATTATGAATTTTGCTAAACGCAATAACATTTTTGATTTATGTTTTAAAATATTATCTTTTAATTAGCACTTGAATCTCTTTTTACTGTTTTATGATATTTATGCATGTTATAAACATGCATTATTATAATAATTAAAAACTAATAATCTGTACACATAAAAAAAATGTCAGTTAGTCTGTCTGTCCTTTATGCATTCTTAAACCAATTGTGATTAAATTTGGTACAGGGATAGATCTTCTGGGAAGAAGATAGACTAATTTAAAAAAGGAAGGATCCAACCCTGGAAGGTGCTCATACAAGTATTTTGATATTTACTATGAACATTTTTGTTTATAAAGGAATGCTATTGGTTTATAAATCTATAATAATAATTAGTTGTAAAAAAAAAAATAGTTCGAAAGAAATTATTTTTATAAACCAATAACATTTATAAATAAGAATTATATTATATCATTGAATTCAAATTAACATGCATACGCTACTAGATAGGTAGAGACATCCACTTACCAATCTTTTCTACAATAAATTAATAGAATTAGTTTCATCATACTAATGCATAATTTTTAGTTTTTGATTAATTATATTTAACAAAAGACTATAATATATTAATTATAAAGTTATAGCATAGAATAGTTAGACTATTAGTTTAGTTTAATCTTATATGAGTTGTATCGTGGTATGTTTAATAGTCAATATATTTTAATAGTTAAAAAATATAGAAGCTTAAATGATTACTCATTTATTTTTTTAAATATTATATTTTTTATGAATAAGTTGAGCTCCACTCAGAACTTTTAACTAATACAATTTTATCTTTGCCTTAAAATTTAAATTCCATAACTTTTGTAGTACTTAATTATACTATATTTTAATATATTATAGTATTTATACTAATCAATTAACTATTATTATGAAATATTAATATTCAGCAATGTATAGTGAATAGGTACTTCATTATTAAAAAAAAAACCACAAACCGAGTAATGTATACTAAAATTAAATTAATACACTCAACCTTTATATATTATAAAATATATCAAAGTAGTGCGACAATTATGACGTATAACGTGTAATTCGTGATGAGTCCGTTCATTATGTAATTTTTTTTTCACTCAGTGTAATGGTATGTATCGATAAAACGATCACGTAATTTATTAATCGTTACAAAATATTCATTAGGTTTTTAATTTTATAAAAATTAAGTTTCATTGTAGCTACATGATGCGTCCAGTAACTTAAGTACCTACCAAAGTTTAAAGTATTTGAAAAATTACATTTATTACCTATGTGATATGTGAATGTAAACGTGCGATACTTAAGTAAGAGAAATCTGGGCAAATTAACAACTTTTTTTTGGCCTCGTTAAAGTAATAATTGATTATAGTTTTTTTATTTATCAAATTAAAATTATTTTTAATTAATGTTAAAAAAATTAACTCGTTTTTAATGCATATTATATTATTTAGTAAATCATATATAAATATATTCCTTCATAATAAGATATGTACAGATCAATAACATCGAATCAATACGTACATAATATTATTATTGTTATATTATGTTAAACTTCTGCTCGAACGAAGTAATATTATTATTGTATTCCTCTGTATTATCGTAAATCGTTCTTATTTAATTTGTTTTTCTAGACAATTTTACAGATCACCGTCGTGTTGTTCGTCCATTAAAACCGATTAACCCTATTACAGGCGCACGCGGTCTTAACGCCGTTTATTAATTATATTATTATCGATATTTAATAGCAGACATAACGATGTAACCGAGTAGGTAATAATAATATCATAATCAAACTTTAAACGCGCGTGGGCAATAAAACACGCGTATTGAATCACCGTAATACAATATTGGCGTTGGATCGAAGACGATGACGTTATGACACTATGTAACAACAATATTATAATTATAATAAAAACAATACGTACCTACATAATAACGTGACGATATACACTGCAGCGTTGTAAATGGGTATTATTAGGTATACTATTAATTGATTACCTATTATTGCAATCGACGGACGACGGTACACGCGAACGAGGTGACGGACTTGCGGTTATAATGCACACGACCTGCAGTGTGGCGATTGCGAAACGATTCGTCAATTCGTGTGTCGCCGCGTAGGTACCCAAATAATATTATAATATATCCAATGCCGACGACGTCAATGGCAATGAGCGCCAAAGTTCTAAGACGGGCGTGCCGCCGCCGCCGGCTGCCAATACGCCGCCACCGCACTTTACTAATAATAACTAATTTATACACACGAGTGCAATATACGCATATATACTGTGTGTATATGTATAGGGCCACACAATACTATAGCACCGAGTATTGTTGCGTGTATATAGTGAACGACTCGGATAGAAGGAAGAAGGTTTCGGTGGTCATTGAGCGAGTGTAGAAGGGGCGAAGGGACGAGCAGTGTTTTTCTAATTATATACACACTTGCGCGGTTATAATACAGTCTCGTATGTATGTATTATAAGCCTCCGTCGTCAGTCTCGGCGATCGTCGTCAAGTTTTAAGTGTATAAGCGCTTTGGATTGAATGTACACATCACTATACTATAACATACACATAATACGATATATATGATATATATATATATATCATGAAGGCTGCAGGGCATTAACGAATTAAAAGTTAAAACGTTAAGTTAATTAACTCGTTAGTTTTTTTCAAATTAACTTTTGACTTAATAAGTTAATTTTATTTTAAATTATTTTAAATTTAATTTCGTCCAAAGAATAATGCAAATTTTTGAATAAAGTTTTAAGAAAAGTAGGTTTTTTGATAACTGGTTAATACTTTGATGTATCATTTTAAATTTACCTATGTGTCTGGATTTTTTTATTTTGCAATTAATTAGAAAATTTTAACTTCCAATCCCTTTAACGTCTAACTTAACGATTTAACGAAAAAAAGTAACTTTTAACTTAATTTTATTATTTTAAAATAACTTAACTTTACGAGTTAAAAAAAAATCGTTAACTTGCCCAGCCTTGCATATCATAACATTATGACCATATGGATGTAGTTTGCGATCAGTGATTTAATATCGTAAATTATAGTGTAAATTATACATACTTATAGAAATATTTGGGTTATAAAACTGAATGAGTTCGATTACTTGTGAACGTTGGTGCAATTATTAATAATTTCACTTTAATTTTGCAAAAACAATAAATAATTACTAATTCCGATTATATAATAATATATTGCGTTCCGCTTTAGAAGTATGCGATCGTTATTTTTAAACACAGACAAATAGTAATAAATCGAGTACTATATAAACAATTAAATTATGTGTACTATAAAATAGCATAAATCTCAACAATGATTTGTTTATAATATTTTTTACCTAGTATAATTGTTTTTTTTTTTAATTGAGTAATTCAACGGTTTTTAAATGTTTTAAGATACAAATTTGTTATTATTTATGCATATTTAACAATTTTAAAGTGCATTAAATTATATAACAGCCCGTCCTGATTTTAATCATCCAAATTACTCAATTATTGAAGCTTAAAATTTCTAGAAACTTTGCTAATAATAAGGTTTCATAACCAGCGTTTGTGAACTGCGCAAGTGAATAGGTGACAGCTATAGATGACAATAAATCAATGTTCTCTAATCGCGAAAATCTTGCTTACATAATATTTGTATTACAATAGTGAATAGATGAACATAATTCAAACGTGTTGGTGTCCAGCTTGAAATTTAGTAGAAATAAAAGACGATTGTGTATGGAGCCGTTTACCGAATGAGCATGACGTTTAATCAGCTCCGCGAGAGATCGCAATATCTTGCCAACAATATGCTGTCTGGACAAACTGGGTGGCTGCCATCTATGCGTAGAGAACTTACGATTCCCGTTGTCGAACGAAAGCAGAACTACATAATATAGCACCGATGTATCATACTTGGATCGAGACGTTTGTTGTTTGTTATGTCTGTATAGAATTATAATATGAGATTCGAATGGTTCTATAAACAATTAATACCTACTGTGATAGTATTATAATATAATGTTAAAACTTTAAATCTATAAGACATCTCAATAGTCTTACATTAAATTCTAGTCAGTTTACCTTGACACGACTTTCGTTCGAAATCAAAATTCTGAAATATTACGATTATATTCCTACAAATTCTCTGAAAATATTTACTATTTAATTCAATCTAGATGGCGGATACGTAATCAGATTTGAAGTCAATCACCTGCTAAAAAACTAAGCAAGACAAAACTATTATAAAACCACTATAATACAATATTATTGTGTATAAGGTACCTAATCTTTTTAGAAAATAAAGAAAGTTTAATTCATTTTGAAACACAATTGTTAAGACTTCTAGTTATGGTTTTTTATTTAAGTGAAGTATATTAAAGAAATTAAAAAAAATTATCAATTTATTGTTAGTTTTTATCCACATAATTAATTTTTTAACGGAATGTTTTGTAAAAATCCAAGAAAAAATAAGTTTTTAAACTTCAATTAATTGTGATTACTAACATTAAAATATGGTAAAAAGTAAAACCTATAGTACCTATAATTTCTTACTACAAAATGATTAGTATCTTACGTTTAAACCTACTGCATAGATCGATTATACGTTAATTATTTTATGACCCCATTACTTTAACTTAGTAGGTATATGCTTTAAAGCATTATGTATATAACAAAATATGGCAACATGAAAAGTTGCATTAATAAGCAAAATTCTATTTAAGTTCAGTCTTTATTAATTTCTCATTGTTAGAAAAGAAAGGTATACTTAGCATTATATGGTTTTTAATGCCAGATTTTTAATACCCATAAAAAAGTTGTTATTAAATATTTAAATGAAATACGTATTCAATTTTAAAAGTTCTGTTGTGAAATTATTACAAACATATAAATACATAGAAATAAAATTTTTGTTTAAAAATAACATTTTATTCGTAAATACAAATTTCAATCTAGGTAGATTAATATTTATTATTATTATTAATAAACTAAAATAATTTATAAATCAAAAAATCATAAAACCTATATTATAATACATACTACATATAATATGATCAGAAATCAACTATAAGAGCAGTAGAAACTAGAAATCATTCCATCTTTAACTTTGTATAATATCTAGTAGAAAATTGGATCTAGTATTGGTACTTGGATAAAAGTAAATAATTTTCTTTCAAATTTAAATCGGGAAAAATAAAAATAAAAACAAAATATTTACGTGATAATATCTTACTATAGATAGTTACAAATATTTGAAAATTCTACTAATTATTAGGATTGAAATTGTCTGCATGTTGTTTGGTTTTAAAAATAGTTTGACTTTCTTGAGCTATATATATTAAAAAAATTTTTTTAGATTCATGTTGATCTATTATTTTTTTATCAGCCAAAAAGCTTTAACATTTCATACATGATTCGTTAAATTATTTATATGGCAATTAAAAATGAAAATACATTTTTCCAATTTTTTTTAAATATTAAAAATTAAAATGTTTTAAGAATCACGCGATTTCTAAACTATTTTGTAACTCATAATTAATTTTGTCACTCAAAATTTTAATACTTTAAACTTTAAATATAGGGCAAATTCCCTCGTCAGATTTATTACTGGAGTTAAAATAAATGTTAGCGAATACCATAATAATTTGTCATAATTTTTTGATATAATATAATATACAATATATTGACAACATTAGATATTCAAAGGTAAGTTAAAAACCATAATTACCTATTTTTGACCTTCTAGTATAATTCAAAAGATGTTAATCTTAGAAACTTTTAATTTCACTATTACTTAAGTCTTAAATTAATTATTTACTTTATAATTTATAATAATTTTTTTAATTTTTAGATAAATTCCAAACTATTTATAGGTATCTGAAATTTTCAAATGTTTTAGCCGTTTAAGTTTAAATTATTAACAACATTTGTTAAACTCATAAATATTTTAAAATTATTTTTTAGGTAAAAATGTATTAGGTATATATATTTTAATTTCACTAATTAGGCATTATAACTTAATTAATACAAGGTTTTTAATAAGTTTTTTTAACAGCATTTTAAAAATATCAAAAATACTTATATACGGTTTTCTATTTATAAACATTTTAAGTTAAAAAATAAGTAAAATTATTTTATTTTTGTATAATTTTAAAAATATTATGTACGGGGACTTAAAACTTTTCGCTATTAGTTTATTGACTATTACGTGTATCATTATTAACTTCCTATAGGCAATGTTATTATCAAAAATTAATTTTTAATTATGTATAAGTACTATGAACCTATTCACATAGCACACGGCACACCATTTAACTGTACTGATATGTGTATATTATAATATACTCGGCATAATATAATATTATGTCAGTATCGAATTAAAACGTAATTATAATTAAATAGCGTTAAAATGGTACATTACTTAACATGGTTTTATAATTTTAAATAATGATGAATATAAATCGCATATTATGTATTCACATAATTTTTAATTACAAAATAATTTAAAAATGTTCGTGATTTTATTAAAACTCATCAATGAATTATGGCTACGTATTGGGTATCTTTAGTATTTTTAAATAAAATTAATAACAACTTACCTATAATAAACCTATAGTATTGAATTGTTGCAGGTACTTCTATGCCAAACAAATACATTTTTATCGAAATTTGTGGAAAAAAACAGTAAAAACAGCTATAAACAGCTCAAAGTGAATTAAAATATTTTGAAAACAATATTATGTATCATATTATGTAAAATATAGTGATTATACTACTTTTAATCGAATTATATTACCCCTCCCCCTCCCCAACAATTTTTCCTACATCTTACCAAAAATCATATTGAAATTGATAGGTAATCTAAGCATTTTTACTGAGTATGACAAACAAACAAAAAAAAATTTTAAAAATATACATTATTGTAAATATCAACATTCATCACTCCGCTCAGAACCTAAAATAGATATATTAATATAAATACTTTTTACAAAAAAATTGATGAAATTAGATATTAAACAGAGAATAACTATTTTGGTTATTTTTTTGTAATTCAAAAGTTATCTTAAGTTTTAAGCTATTGTTACTGCATTTCTGTTTTATAATTACGTATAGGTAAATATTAAAATATAAACTATTGTTTATAAACATATAGTATATTTTGCCAATCGCATATATTTTGATTATATTTGAATTTAAAAATATTTATCTTAATACGTACTTGAGAAACATAATTCTAATAAAATTAGAGCAAATTGTAATAATCGAAAAATGTGAAAAAAATATCGAATTTTATCATTTCATAGCCGTCTATATGTATTGTTTGTACCCAGATATTTGTTTTTAAATTAAATTATAAGCACTTGTCTCATTCGAAAAATGATTCTGAACAGAATTCAATTAAAAAAGAGTTTATTGTAGCTTTAGTTTCTTAATAAAGCGATAGTTTACAATATAATGGTGTGTACATTTTTTTAGTCTATCATCGCATTTAAGAGCAAAAAAAAATGCAACAAAATAAATTAATTTTATCAAAATCTAAACCCAAACTCGTATAAAAAAAAATTGTGACTATAACACTATATGAAAACTCAAAACACTGTATTTGAGTACTTATATTTTAAAATGATATGTTCATAAATAAATGCATATTTCGAACAATTTTAGTGCATATAAGTATATAATCCTTAGGTATAACACTTATACACTTGTATAGTTATAACTTTATACAATATAACTAAAAAAAAAAAAAACAGGAAATTCAGAAAACCGTATCTATAATTAATTTTAATAAGTTTTGCTGCAGTACCTCTACTTATTTTTTAACCATCATAATATTAAAATAGATCTTTTGTATACTAGTAGTCATTAAGTTATAGGAAAGGCCTACTTTTTTGGTTTTTTTCAGTCCTCATATTACATAAATCTGTCCCCACGCGTGGGTATAATAATATTGTTTAAAATAATTCACAAAATAACATATTATATTATTATAAAAAAAAAATAATTATATTCACGGAGCACGCAAATGCGATTAATTATAAACTCGCGGCGGCGGTATCTCATGTTTCGACAACGGCGGACGTAGCTTGTCGCCGCAGTCAACTATTATTAGACGCTTGCGCGGGAGACTTGAGTGTAGCCGACGACGAATCTAGCCGGTGTACACTGTACGTTTAAACTTAAAATTGGTACGAACGGTGCGTACCGGCGCGGTTCGTACGAATATTATTATTATGCATTTTATTTATTGACATTTTCATCGGAACAGATTACGCGGAAATAAACATGTTTTGGTGTTCCGCGACCGATCGACAGCCCACAGGTAGGTCATAGGACGTAAACGTTTAAAAAATAATAGATAACTGACCCACTATTTCATAATAATATTGTTTATAAATAATGTAAGCACTTTAAAGCCGATCGAAACCACCTATGGTCATTATTAAATATACGTTACTCTTCAGAGGTTAATGTTTACAAGAAAAAAAAAATGGTGCACCGTCATGAAATAAGCTGAAAATAGACTCCAAAGTTATTAATAATAATTTTTTTTTTTTCATCATAAATAATTTTAAACGTTCTTTAATCTTTATTAATGTAAATCAAATGTAAAAATACACCTCTTAGATGAAAAAAAACAACGGCTACAGCCTGTGCATACTGTAGTGTGTGCTACACTAATATCTCCAAAACAGCTATATCTAATATTGTTATACCGAGGGGGGGGGGGTAATTTCCCGAGGTAGCATTATTTTATTCGAACATAATTGCGTTCATGTTATTACTATAGAGCTATAAATATTAATAAATGATAAAAGGTAGTCATTATTATTCTATAATTATTAGCAATTGATTCTTACTACATAATTGAATATTATATAGCTATTAATATTAATTATTTCTATACTTTTAAGTTGTAAATTAATTACTATTGCTAATCCAAATTTAGTAAATAATGTTTCATTTTCTTTTTGAACTTGTTTTTCCTATTTAATTAAATTACATAATATAATATATTATATGTATACAACTTATTCATATTGCTAAAAAGTGAAATTTATAATGATTACAGAGGATAATATAATAATTGTCTTTTAATATTTGACTATATAAGTAACTAGTTTTTGTATAGCTAGTAGATATATCGATAGGTATATGACACTACAAAAATAATATTTTGGATTTTAGTACAAATATTATAGAACTCACTCTCGAGTAATTTTTCAGAAAATAATACATCGTTAAATTCATATTTATTTAACATTTTAATATTTTGTACGTTATATTATCTTAATATTTATAAATGTGATTAAAACTAAAAACTGCATGTTTATTGTATTTGCTTAAACAATGGTTTTAAATAAGAAAAAACAGATTAATACTTCTTGATTTACAAATTAAGTAGATATTAAACTAAACCATTACAGCTATTGTGCAATAAACAGAAATATAGGATTAATTTACCATTTCAAAATGGTAAGTTATTACTAAAAAAAAAACAAAATGTTAAGTTGCACAATTATTACTGAATGAGACCCAAGTAGTAATTAAAATACAATAAATTAGGTAGGTACCTTGCTAACTGCATTATGTTTTGCATAATTGTTTTCTTATTAAATTTTACATCTTAAAGTTAAATATAATATTCTTGCACTACTAATATATATTATAACTTTAATATAAAGTTATACTTTATGTTTTTAACATAAAGTAAACATAATTATCTCGAGATAATTGTTTTCTTTCATTTTCCACCTAACCTTAGTACAACTAAGGTTAGTATAAAGTAGGTATTTACGTATTATAACGTTAATAGTTGATACTATCTATATACTCGTATATTTATTTATATTGCTCTAATAAAATATAGGTAGTTGATTGGACATTGACATTGATGGTTTTTCAATAAATTTTTTTTAGGAACAATAGATGTAAGTATGTTATTGTAGTTTCTGCGGGTATGTCATTTTTAAACATCAAAATTATCAAGGTTCCAACAATATTATATTTATTTTTTACATATACAGGATGATATTCTTTTTATATTGACGAAAATATGCAATATTAGAGTTACAATAGCTAGCGAGCGTATACTGTGTTATGCATAAAATGTGGATTACGGTAGGGGTGGAAAACTTCATACCACAGTCAACTTGAGCTGAATAAACTTGAAATTTAAAATCAGTGTTATTATAAATGTTAAATGAAGCGTATAAATAACTCGTGGGAGTATTAAATAAATGTTTAGGGACGCTTATAGACGCTTTATTTACCAATGAATGCTGTATGAAATTTTTTTGATGACTGATCTAATAGTAATGGTTATTTTTGAATTTTTTTTCCTATTTAATTGTCCAAATTTTATTGTCATCAATTTTAAAATTTGTTCAATTATGCGGTTTAAGTTAAAAGGAATTGAACTATGATGGGGTACAAAAATTCTTAATATCTTTGGAAGTAGTTATTAAAGCCTATACCAACGGCGTTTGTTTATTTCTTTTATAATTTTCTAGATAACTTTAAGCTAGATTGTTAACTGTAGGTAATGAGTAAAGAGAAATGACGATATACGTGATTAATATAATTTTATAAATTATAATATATAATTTAGCCTAAATTTATCATTTGATTGTTTACATATACTGATAAATGATAATTGATTTTACTATCTTAATCCCTATTAACGTCAAATATTAATAAAATACTTAAATAATTAATAATGACCCACAATAACTTGGAGGAAAAGCATCAATTAGCATCTTTGTTTGCATGTATATTATTATTAGCGATATAGTTAGTATAATATTATTATCCATGATATTCTGCTATGTACACGACAGTTATAAAAATGTATACTTTAGATTTACAAATAATTATTCTTATCATCGATAATTCCTTGTATTATTAACACACTTCCAACCAATTCGACTTACTTTAAATTAGTTATAAGCAATATCAATTTATTGATAAGAACCACACTAATCATAAATATTATAGTGTTTAGTGTGAAAATGAGAATTATTATTTACTCTAACACCAGTAAAACTTGTCGATGTATAAGTTGTCACGTAGATTTTTAAAATAGACAATTATAATTAGGAAATAATTATTAATGATTTTAACAATAAAATATATTCTATGTTTAGAATGTATGAATATTAAATATATTTTATTACTAACTAATAAAATTTACATACGTATCAGAGGGTGTTCAAACACCCCCCAAAATATTTGGTTTTTATAATAAAAATTAAAATAATTAATATAATTTGAATAAAAATAAAATTACTTAAACAGGATTTAAAACAAAATAAAATTTTACCTATTGTATATTGACGTGATGGGTATAAAATAATTTGAAAAAATAAGTTCTACTTTTCAATAACTGATTTTCAAAAACTCCCCCCAAAATTTTTTTGCTGGTGAGTATTGAATTATATTTAATTATTAGTGATTATATTTTACCCAGTGCTTGAACTGAGGGGGAAAAGATACCGAGTGCCTAGACTTATCATCAAGAAATTTCGTCAGTACCTCTATACATGTACTTTGTTCAAGTGTTCAAACTTTTGAAATTTTTGTTAATCATATAAAATGCAGTAAATATTAAATAGTAAATAAATCGTCGTGTATTATTAATTATTATATCAATGACAAAAATAATTATAGTGATTTTTAAGAAAAATATGTCAACAGACAGTCTGTTGACAGACACTTTATTTGTGTATCGTTGTTTGTTTACCTATGAGTTTATGTTTAAGTATAGTCAGTAAGATATTTACATATAAATCAAATAAACAATACAATTCATTATGACCCAAGAGTACCTTAATAATGTGATATAGATATCATTTTAAAGTTTTGAATCATAAATCTGTGAATATTATATTTTTACACAATCAAAATGCAGTTAAGAGAATTGAAACTTTAGGAAGAGAGACTTTGTCTCGCGGTACACACATTAACATTAAAAACATTAAGACACGAGGTTAAGTGATAAGGGCGATAAGGCCGGTGTTTTAAACCGTCCCGCCTCTACTTTTATTTTTTTGATTCAAGCACCGGTAAGTTAAAAACCTATAGTTGAAAATTACGTAGCAGCTTATATAATATAATGGAAAATAAATATAATATGCAGGTTATACCTAAGTTTCAACTCGACGGTGTGATCAAACCGTCGCGTCCAAAACGGTCAGCGACCGTTTACAAAAGTCTCAACACCGTACCTAAATTATATAAAAATAGGCAGTATTTGGTAGGTACTCACCCTATCGGAGGCGTATCAGACACGACTTCGGCCGCGCCTTCATCTTCCGCGGTCTGCAGTTGTCGTTGGCGGTTTCGACGGTTCCGCCGCTTGCGATGCTTCTTTCCGCCACCACCGCCGCCGTCGCCGCCACCACCTCCGCCACCACCTCCTTCACGGACGTCATTGCCTCCGCCGACGTCGTCGAATTTCTCCGATCGCGGGTGACGCCGTTCGTCTATGTCGAGTCGGCCCACTACGTCCGACGGCGTCACCAGCATCGCGTCACGCCTCGAGGGACCTGCGCCGACGTTTCGGCCGGGCCTATCTCTTATATGCTTAAGACGCGTGATGTGCAATACTACTACCCCGTTCGAGGCCACCGTGAGTCCTTGCCACGTGGGCGCGTGAATCCGCGACGCCTACTCACTGCCTATACGACGACTCGGAGATAATATATATTATATAATATTATGTATATATCGTCGAGTGCACCTCGTGAAATTTTTGTCGAGTCGCGCGAATTTATCGCCGTCGTTATTTTTTCGCGATTTTCGATTTTACATCTAAATCGGAAGCGTCGACGAGCGAGCGAGTGTGCGTGTGACAGACACAGACGGACAGACGGACATGCACTGCAGAGGGAGCAACGGACGAGCTGCGCCGGTGGCTGTGGCTGATGCAGTGGCGGCGCTAGGCAGTCGCGACAGCGATTTAAACGGCCGGCGCCGGAGACACGTTGTCGCGGTCGTCACACGCACACACACACGCCGACACGAGTAAGGGACACGACGCGAACTCGCGCGTGCGCACGGCCCGCGGAGGTGACTGCGGCGGAGATCGCCGGTACAGGGACGGCGGCCAACGAAAATAACTGCGACGCCGCCGCCGTCGACGAGATCGCACTAGATGTAGGTGAACGAATCCGTTTCGGTACGCCGATCATACGAGTAGAGCGTGTTGTGGAAAAACAAACAGTGATTGTAAAATATAAGAGTCAATAGACAAATAACACGAAAATCGTTAATATATATTAACGATACTTAATAATATAGCGTACGACTTTATATTTTAATGGCGTGCGTGGGTGGGCCGTGAGAGCCTTATTACATTGTCAACGCGTTGTATCGTAAAAATACGACTGCGTCGGTTGATATTGTATACGATAATTATTAATAATGTGCCCGTAAACGACAGCAAACAACATTGTCCAGAGATGGCGACCGACGTGTGGAACGGGAAAGGGTTGAAGCGCAGTGATTATATATTTATATGTACTCGTATGCAAGAGTGCGCCATCCGTCACTCGTTACTTGTTTGTGAAAAATAACCGCTCGAGCTATAAAATCAAATATAGTTAAGAAACCAAACTTATCCGCGACACTGCAGAAGACAATGTTTTCTGTGTCACCAACGTTTTTTGGTTTCCGATATCGTGATTACAAAAAAAAAAAAAAAGGTTTTCATCGTTACAAAATCCGCGGCGTTGGGTTTATTTTTCAAACTTAAATAACTTTTCTTTTTTTTTTTTAAAAAAAAAAAAAGGAAAATCTTCAAGAAAAAAAATTGAAATTCCGCGGAACAGAAAATATTTACTTCTGTATAATATGTGTACATTAATGCGCTATATTATATATTATTATTTAAATATAGGTACCCAATACCTATTTAAGATTTAAATTTTAGTTTTTCTAAATAATCATTGAAACTGCCTACACGTCAAATCCTTTTCTAATATAATATTTGGTGCATTTTATTCATTTTTGTACTTTTTTTTTACATATATTAGCATTTTTCTTTTTAAAATTTTCATTTTATTGTAACCTAACCTTTATCTTTTGTTTTCGCGATTTACGATTACCTATTTAATAAGCTAAACTAAAATGTTAACAGTATATGATACATTTTTAATATCATTTTTTCGTGCAATTTTTAAAAATATTTTTAGATCATCAAGTTCCGGGCCCTAATTATAACATTCGATTACCAATAAATATCAGCCAATTCGTGATATTGCAATTAATATTGTGCAGTGGATATCCGAACAGTAATTAAAAAAAACGACAAATACACAAATATTCATTAAAAAAAAGCAATTTGTATAAATAAACTATACTAAATTAGACTAAAATTTTAATTTAAAATCCACAAAAAAAATTTGTTTGAAATTAAGCACGTAATATATTGTATTGTTGATGAGATTTACTTTGACAAATGCTTTAACTATCTTTTGATATAATGAAAAAAAAAACCAGTACTGCCCTAGGTCCCGTGCAGTGTACTAGCATATTATGTTTATTTGACAGTTTAATTGTTCACTGTTCAGCTGCTCAGCCGATAATCATCGTTCACCGTTAAACTATAATGGTATATGTTATAGAGATGTAAATATTTGACAATTCGATTGTTCACTGTTTAGCTGTTCGACCGACAGTAATCACTCATCACTCATCGTTAAACTATAATGATTTATATAATATTATATAGGGGAGTTTGAACATAATATAGAGATTATTGCGGGCAAACCGTATACCGCGAGTACACCTTAATTATGTTAACTGCGGTTAAATACAACAATGATCAACGAGTAAAAATAATAACATTTTACTTTGTTCTGACTAGTCTATAGTTCGGATAACGTCCGGTCGAGAATGAGCTATCACTATAGTCAAATCTTATACGATAATATTATCTTGACAACGGGGAGTTAACGGGTCGTCAATCGTGATTCACTCTATTCGCTTTATTCAACATTTATATTTACGTTTTACCGTCAAAATCGCAACGGTTTGATTGCCGATTGGTTTTATATTATTCGACTGTCCGTTATGCGGTGCAGCGCCTCTCCGATTAAATTTTATTTTACCGTTGAGTAAAATCATAAATATATAATATGTTGTGTACAGTATTTCGTACTTTCATCACGAAATTTCGGTGACGTCAATCGAAACACGTTTTTAATTACAATATTTCAATTAATTAAATTTATGTCAATCAATGTTCATTGTTTTCTAACCGCTGTCGCCAATATCACGGCGCTGTTACTCGGCAAACAATCAAACTAGCACGCACGCAACACGTCTTGCCCTGGTATTAATTTTCTCTGTAAATTAAACGAAACCGATACCAATTAATTTAAACAACATAATACATTATAGTCGACTGATTAATGAACCTGTCTAAGTCATATTAGTATAATATTACGACGTTTGTGTTATGCATCAATGCATAGCTTTATCTTTAAGTAGTTATAGGTATTATATTTTATTTTAACAATATATATATCGTAATATAATTACTTATCGTATTACTTTATCCCGACTTAGTGTTAATAACATAATATCTTAAGTAAAGTAACACATAAATAACAATAAAATAAACACAACAAGAGATACAATTTCAAAATATTTAACCATGTTAGTTATTAATATTTGATATATACCTAAATGGACACACTTTTCAATGATTTTTGGTGATATTCCTGTTTGAAACAAGTTAATACAAAACTTTGGTAAGCAATAAATTCTTATTTTCTATGAAATCCGCAGTTTTAAATAATAAAATTGTAAAAAAAAAAAAATACGACCAGTGACTAATAAAATAACCGGAACAGTAAATTAACATAATAAATAATAAATTCATTATCGTATTTAAACTAATAATATTCCTCACACATGCGTGTATAGGTAAGTGACGCAAAATGCAATAATTATTCACTAAATCAAAATAAAGCTGAGATTATGTCTTATATCAGAAACGGTTTCTTTTTTAAATTTTAAACCAATATATAATGGATCAAAGTAAAATACATTATGTAAATATTACCTACCGGAAATAATATTATAATGAAATTATGAAATTTATATTTCCAATCATGTTGGTAATAAGAACATAAATAATCAAAATATACTTACAAAATAAAATCGAGTTATTTTAAGTTTAATTTAATTTTTTTTTAGTTTTTCAATTTAAGTTAAGTAAAATATACATTGCCTCCAATCCCATCACTCCAGTAAAACTGTATATTTTATAATGGGTATGTATGCCGCGTTTGAGGATGAGATCTTAAATACCTATATAATATAGTATATAGGAGGATATACCAGGATATGATTTCAAATTAAATTTATCAAAAGTAGCTTAAGCAACGTTACAGACAAATTTGTTTAGTTTTTTTTAAAGCATTAAATCTCGACGTCGAATACCTACCCTCCAAGGCTCCGATCAACACCAGCACCTGCCGCATCTGGCCGCACCTGTCGCACACCTGGCCTACGTCGGAGGGTATTCGACGAACGTTGTATGTATTCATCGTTTTATAAAATACTCGGTTTGACTACTCAGTATAATATATTTTTAAATAAGTCGGTAAAATTGGTTTTTAAGTTTACGCTTTTTATATGATGTGGTAACATTTTATCTACATCCATTTTAGCCCGGCATGTAGTGTAGTAGGTACTTTAGAATAACGTCTGCATTGAGTGTGTTAATAAGTACCTAATAATTAATGGATAGTTGAGATGAACAGTTTTTTAATTTATGTATGACATACAATAAAATGTATATAGTTATTACTGTATAGCTAAGTATAATAGTTTTATAAAAATTATGATATTTACTTTCTACATACAATAATAATGATATTTTAAACTATATATATTGTGGTTAATTATATTTTTCATCATACAGAAATAAATCCTAATAGGTAGTTTAAACAAAATATTATTACAATTATTATATTAATCTGTTTTTACGAAAAAAGATAGTAAATTTAGGAATTTTATAGTTGATTAATCCTACCGTTACTCATTAAATTACAAAATATAATATCATAATAATTGATTTAAATGAATAATTGAGATATTATCCTAAAATAACTAATGATATACCTACATTTGTTTATCGTGTGATTCATTTTTGTACTTCTATATTTAAAGGATTTAGAATTATTATAGAATACATTTTATTTTATTTATAAAAAAACAAACAATATATTTCCTAAACACATTAAAAATCTTTCTATAATTTTTGTATTAATTGTTAATTTTTTGTCGAATTTAAAAATGGTTTAATTTAAATATTTATTTTTAATTTAAACGAAAATTAAATTAAAAACATTGTTTACAAAATACATATATAATGCAATAGCTAATATTAATAACGACCCTTTCATGAAGTAATTAATTGAAACCCAAGCTCCCTTTATTATCAACATTCCGAAATTCAACACTTAACGTAGAGAATGCGGAGTGCAAGATTACTTTTACCAACAAGGGTGTTATCTTCGTAGGCAGCTGCGGCTACCCTCGACGGCAGCTGCGGCTACCCTCGACGGCAGCTGCGGCTACCCTCGCCGGCAGCTGCAGCAGCTGTCGCTAGGATACCACGCTGCGAGATGGGGTGCATGTCTGTGTAAAATCAATAAAGCCGGCTGGTCGTTGAAATCATAAAGAGGGTGCAACAATCACGAACACAATGTTTTATATTTGTACGGGGAATTCGTACTGAAAAATACATCACCTAGCCATTTCTCAATAGAAAAAATATAATCTGTTCATCCAAAATAAAATTTCAAATTTATTTTCAAAAAAATTATGTAGGTATACTTAATATACTCATCGATACATTTTTCTTTTTTATTTGTATATACTTTTAAAAAGTAACTTATTATGAATTTGTAAAAATAACCATTTACAAAAACTGAGATATTACAAAAAAGATTTAGAACACTTCTGCAGTACTTTGTGTATTATGTTTTCACAGAATAATAAAATAAGTACTTCTGATTTCGTGTTACAGGTTAGAGAGGGTGAAACGGTGATAATTTTACACTAAGATTACACTTATATGCGTAAATCATCATATAGTGTTGTATTGAAACTTGTAAGTATAAGTGAGAATGTTTTGTGAATAAATTACATGATAGAATTTGAGTACGCTTTTATTAAACTCAGGATTATACTTGTAAAAGCCATTAAAAGCGTATCCGCGTATCTTGAAAATATTAAATTAATATTTATTTATACTACGCCACCGATGTGATGAAAACCACTATAAAATACTTCTCCTGTTCTTCGTCTTGGCGGTACAAATACAACGGTAGGCAAAAAAAAAATAAACAGTTGCGTGGCAACGGTTGCCATGAGTTACTATATTTTCGTACAGTGCTCTAGGCACGGCCTTTCCACCCCGCGCTCAATTTAATTTATTAACCCATGAAATCGATTAAGCCCATGTTTTGCCGATGGGGTTCTTGTTTCAGCGGTGATAGTTTCCTCTCCACGTCAACTTCGTTTAAGTCCCGTCGGTTAGTGTAATATACGAGACGATAGGATTTGACGACTCAGCGGGCGTGTGAGCGTCGGCTTATTTGTAATTCGAAGTTGTAAAATTGCTATACCTATACCCGGCTGCTAGACAAAATAGATTTGTTATAATAAAATGTTTCAAATAAATAAATAAATACGCAGAGTAAACCATACTCTGACACCAGCTTATTATGTAACTTCTGATCTTTAATAGTGCAATTTAAAAATAAAATTGTATTATCATGGCTCAGAAATAAAAAAAGTTTCGTGTGAACCAAAACTACTAAAATTCTACATGATATCTATTAAAAATAAGCTATCCAATTTATTATATGTATATAAAAGATATTTTTAAAATGATTTTTATAGCTATAAAAAGTAATGTAGTTTTTCAATAACTTTATTAAATATTTTTGTATGATACTATAGTATTATACATTTTAAAAACTAAAATTTTAATTACTTAAAATACATTCTCAGTCCCTACATAGAAAATTAATCCACATCTGATAGAACTATCTTAGATCAGTAATAAATTATAGAGAGAAGTTCCCTACTGTAAAAATGAAAGATTACAATATTTTGAAAAAACCCTAATCTAATGGTTCTTAACTGAAACAAAATATATATTATGTATGTAATAAAATTAGAGACAAAAATAATGATCTACTACCCTAGTTCTACATAGTTGTATATTCAAAAACATTGAACCAAATTATACTAAGTCTCAAAAGTTGAATACTTATCACTTTAAAATACTTAGAAACAATTTCAACTATGACATGAAATAGATTTTGTAATTTGTTGAACATTATAAAAAGTATTAATATGTTTTACTTAATAAGTATAATTACTATAGATGTTATTATTTAACATTTATTTATTTTAAACATAAAAACAATGAATCAAAAATTCAATAGATTTGTTATTAGTTTATAAAGTAGAATTACTAGAATCTATATATGATGTATATCTTAGAACTAGTTGAAATATTTTTTCTAAGTAAACCAGCCCTTACTTATCATAGCCAATGAATTTATAATAAGTATCAATTGTATAAATATTCAAGGCAGTAGTTGAATACTTTATAGTTTAGTTTTATTGTATTTTTGAGTTTATTTTAAATAATGTTTAGTATCATATTTTAATTATTTTTTCAATACCTTAATTAAACTTGGAATTAATTCCTAAATAATAGCTTCAACACAATTAAATATTTAAATTATTAATATGTTTAATGTATATAAAATAAGATAAGTATAAATTCACTTCTGACACCATGCTTCAAATACACGTAAATATAAAACAACAAATTACAACGATTTGTGTACTAATAAATGATAATATAATAACATAGAACAAAACCATAGTTGTAAATAAAAATATTGTTAATATTTTAGTTTGTATTGAAATCATTACTTCAAATTATAATAAAAAAAATTCTACAAAACTAAAAATATATTATGACAAGCTGAATTTAAAAAATTCAAGTATAACTTCTTATATGCAATATTCAATTGTATTATAAAAAAACAAACGAAATAATAATAATAAATGATAATAATAATATATATAATGAATAATAAGATACCTAAAATGAAACAAGAAATATAAAACATTTTGAAGTAATTGATTATTTATAGAACTTCTTTTTTTTGCCGTATTGTTGACGAGTACCACTTGATGTAGTAGGCCAAGCACCAGTACGTTGTTCAATTTGTTGTCGTAATTGTTGTTGTTCTTTTTCAGTATTGTATTGTTTTTTCTTCAACTGAGTAGCCAAAGCTAATCTGATCTGTTCACGGTGTCCGCTAATAGCATTTACTGCTGCATTTATAGTTTCACACCATTCACGTCGTTCATCTGCTGTGTCAGCAGCCAATAGTAACACTTCATGAGTTTTTTCATCATCACGATCTCCATCATTTGAGCTGTCACATTCAGCATCAACATTATACAAAATCAAACGCAGAGTATTTGGCCGGGTGCACAGGTCTGGAAGAGCTGGAGCAGCAGAAATTGGTTTCTGTTTATGTTTTAGTTGTTGATCTGGTGCAGCAGTTGTAATTTCTTCTTCAGTTGGGGGTGGTGGTAGACAGCAGTTCAAATCTATGCTACCTAAAGGCTGTAAAAACATTGTGAGAAATTAATATTTATCACTACTGTCACTATAAGGTAATCAAGTGTTTAAAAGAAAATCTAAAAAATAGAACCTAACCTTTAGGTATAATAATATAGTGAAAATAGAAATATTTTTTATGATTACAATTTTAAATTTTTAAGAGGATAATTAAACACTCATTGTGAGTAAAAATTTTTTCAGGTAAAAAATAACTATTCAATTTACAGTTATAGCTATTACAAAGATAATACTTGCTATGCTATAATTTTAATATAATCGTGTAATAACAAACAATGATATATCACATAAGACCATTTGTAAGTTATCTTAAATTAGGATTTAAAATGAAAAACTTTAGTATTTCTCAATAATTCATTAAAAGAGCCTGAATAATATCTTTTAAAAGGCGACTATATGGCATTCATTTAATTTGATAAATAATATAAATAGGATTTATTTCCTTAAAAAATCAACTTTTTTAAATTATAATCAAGGGTATAATATTCTATTAAATATATAATTATACGCACTTCTCGTTCTTGCTCAGCATACTCTGGATACATCCAATAGCGCAATACTATGGTTTGCTGCTTTAAAGTGTTGCCGTTTTGCTGTTCTTGTGATTTGTCACTGTTATTTATAGATTTTTGTTGATTCATATCAATTATTTCAGCCCGAAACCAAAGCCGACGCCACGAAGTAGTGCCACTTTTAGTGCAATCACCAATATCTGCACGACGTTTCCACTGACCCTCCCGCTTAAAATTGTGTGTACGCAACTCATGGTCGTCAAAAAGTGTTAAAAATCCTTCCAATCGTTTGCACTCAGATGGGAATTTCAATGACTTTTGTGCCATAACAACTTTAATTCCACTAGCAGCGTATGAATTGGATTCCGAAGATTTGTTGTCCAAATTAATTCCACCCATATCATTTTCAAAAGTATATTGCTCTCCTTCCTCTAGAAGGCACATGCCCACGCGGACTGTTTCTTCTACTGCAGCATTTGTAGTAACTCTTGAACTACTTGAAATACCACCAGATTGATGGACCTATGTATAGAATAACAAAATTAATTATCATAGACTAAAATAACAAATTAAGTTAAAACCTTATTCAAAGTAAACTGCTTCCGATCCACCTGACCATCAGAAAAGACAAAGTAACCAAGTTGTCGAAACACTGTATTCCGAACAGCCATGGGTCCACCAGGCGATTCAATACATGCTGTTGCTGTTGAACCATGGTGTTTTTTGGGTTCCTTACTTGGGGTAGTAACTGTAGACCATAACTTGTCCTGTTTTATTCATAAGAATATACATTAGAATCAAAAAGTATTTATTTTATATTAACATCAACTAAAATATTAGTTTCTAGCTTCAATCAGTATTATCTAAAATTATTTAAAATGTATCAGTATTGCATAGGGTTAATAAAATATAATAAATTAAAATACAGTACTTAGGACTACTAGAATATAGATAATAGTGATTAATTAAATACACAGTACAAACAAAATTACTGCAACATACTAACCAGCACACTCTTATTTTCATGGCCATCATGTTCCTTGACATTATGACCACCATTGTGGTGATCATACTCTCCAGTGCCTGTTGGGGATACACCATATAGCTCAACAGTGATTTTCCATCCTCTATCATCCAACCCATGGATCATTATAGGGGCACCCTCTGATTCGGTTGGAGCTGGACACTTTCGACCACTAGAGTTTTTGACTTTTTTTTTAGTAATGAACTCAACATATCCATAATTACTTTCATCATTGTTACGACAGATGGTAGCATCATTGGAAAATCGGAGCACTGACTCTTCAACTGCATCAGCTGGTCGAGAAGCAGCAGTCACTGGAGGTCGGTGAACTGTAGCCACCGCTCTAACAGCGCACACAAAATACCTATACCCCCCTGGCCATCTGGTCAAGTTTTCTAATCCTTCGCCTGAATTATGTTTTATCTTGTTATGGTTTCCACCACTGTTCAAAGATGATAAAATGGGAACACGCAGACTATGAATAACCAGTGTTTTACCATCACCATGAGCATTCAAGTATGTGGATCTTTCTCCCATGATTCCACCCGGTAACAATGTGCGTTCAACGCGAAGCCGTTGTGCCTCACGAACTGCATCCGTTCGTCTCAAACCTATAAAAAATACAAATTGAATGCTTAATAACTTATTTTCTATTAATGTATTTATAAATAATAGCACACTCATAAATGTTAGGATATTGATGTAAATATTAAAAAATGTTTTATTTATCAAAACTAGCTTGCAATCTTAACATGAAAATATCATATTCTATTTTAGTACAAACTAAAAATGTATAAACTGAAACTAGATGACAGTAATATTAAAAACAAGTGCAATAACATTTTTTTTTTATTAATTATATTAACATATTATCATACTAAAATAAAATTAATAATTATAAATTTTAAGTTTTTTAAAGTTAAGATGGATTGTAGTATTTGTCAAAATTGTACTGCATAATTTAAAAGTACTAAATTGTATACAGATTTAATTATAAGACAATATTTTCAAAAATATTTATAAATAACTTTATTACTATAAGCTATAAAAATTCTTATAATACAATTTTTAGTATTATTAAAATAACTTGAATAAACATTTTTGATGTTTTAAGATAATTGTATCATTTTAAGGTAGTTTTTATTCTAAAAACACCTAAACGTTGGCAATTTTAAACCAATCATAACCAGGTTTTTACCTGCTATCAATAAAAGTCGTTCAGCGTGTATATGCTCAGGCGAAAATTGATTAGAAGTCACAGGGCGAAGAGTGTTTTTTTGCCTGTATACATCACAAATATTTAAAGCTTGGGTGGCTTGTTCAATAATGCGGTCTTGCTCTGGCACCACTATCCGTTCTAAATCTCTAGCTCGTGCTGCTACTTTTTCCAACTCTTGCAAATGTATTTCTTCCTCGTCGGTGTCCTCATCTTGTTGTTCTTCGTTTACTCGTTCTGGAATTCTCATTTGTTGCTATTATAAAAAAAATACATTTAAGTGTTAAACTAATAATGTATTAAATAGCCTAACCTAATTATAACCTAAAATATGATTTAAAAATCAAACATTTTGAAAAAGTGGGAAGTAAGTAAGAAATATCTTGTCATTAAGTAGGTCAATGTAACAAAATGTATAACAGTATGAAAAATTATTTAAAAACTGTCAGCCCATATTACTAAATATATTTTAGGTATATTATATTAATATTGCTCTTAAAGTTATTTATTTTATAATTAGTAATATAGAAGATTAAATTAATTCCGATTAATTCTGTCCATACTATAAAAAATATCATAGTGTATATAAAATATACTAATACACGTTAAAAGTTTCAAGTACCAACAAATAAGAAAAACAGGTTTAGCATAAAAATTCCAGATTTTCTACATTATTTTGAAAAATACAAAGATTTTTCAACTATAACTTATCAAAAGTACTATCTAGATCCAATTTTCAACCAGAAACAACCTTCATACTGAAAATCAAAGCATTTTTTCTACTATACTTTGTACAGACAAAAAAAAAACACATTAAAGTAGAATCGACAGATTCATTACTACACTTAAAAACTAAAATTGAAGTATAAATGTATACTAGGTGAATACAAACTATAGAAGGTTGTTAAGCATAACACATACCTTGCTAGAAGAATTAGCACCATTTAATCGTAACTGTTGCTGTTGTTTACGATATGTGCTAACTGTGTGTACAAGCGCTGGCTTGGTACTACTGCTGCTGCTACTGCTACTGTTATGTTTGTCAGATTCAATAATGTCTGCATTATGTTTGCTGTTATTAAACTGGAGTTTGCGATGAGAATCCAACTTGTTAGGCGAAAAGGCATTATTAGTATTAAGTTCTGTTTCTTCTTCTCCGTCTGAATTCACAAATTCAAAGTATTTGTCAATGAGTCGAGATTCGGGTAACTGATTGGCCTGTGCATTGAATTGTTGATCTTGTCTTTGTTCAGTTGAGTTAGAGAAACTTTTGTTACCACAGAGACTTTCATTCCCACGTTGAAATATAAAACTGGAACAAGCCTGTGACAATGGACTTCCTGCGTGGCTTGACAGCATAGAGCAGTGGCCACCACCAGGAGTACTGTTAAATCCTGTTACAGGCGTGGATGGAGAAGTTATCTATAAATTTACATACCAATAGTAATTATAAAATATAAATGATAAAAGAATATATTACCGTACTAACCTCTTGAAGTGTAGCTACTTCATTTATCTCTGCATCTTTTTCTTTCTGATGGCACCGATAACGTTTAGCCCCCAAAATCTCAGCATCATCACAGTCTTCAGGTACAGATTCGGAAGATGCAGTAGAAGTATTTAAAGCACTGCTTCCATTACTGCGTCTCTGCACATTGATTATAGAAATCATTAATATTAATGATGTATACACAATACACATACATTAAATAAACGCAAACAATAATACCTTGCATGCTATAGATTGGATTTCCAATGGTGATGGTGAAGTATCGTTTCCTAGATTATCATCTGCTATCAAAGATAAATCTGGATACAAATTTGAAGATGGTGAAGCCGGTTTGTACTTTGTAGAACCTATAACATAAAAAGATCATCATGAATAATAAAAATAATACTTTTAACTTTTAAATACATACACAAAACATATGCTCAATGTTTTTTTTAAATAATTAATCTAATAATACCTGTACAATTGTTAAAGACAATTTGCAAAGATTTAAAACTAATGTAAGATATTTAAAAAATATAAAGATAAATTTTGTCAATACTACATGAGAGTAGTAAACTACGCTTGAAACTAGTCTCCAACATCAGATTTATTCATGATGTAGTATTAAAAATCATATCACAAGCATTTTGAATATTAAAAATTAAAAACCAAAATGATACTTATTATAAGTAAATAAAAATAATAAAAATGAGTAATGATGTATATAACAACGTACAAAGCAGTGAATAGTATATGCAAATATTTATTAAAATGTGTAGGAATTATAGACTAAAAGTTAAGTTTTTAAAAAATAAAAATATAAAATATTATGATACAATTATTTTACCTGGATTGTATATTTTATCAAAAGGACTTTTTGTTAAAACAAGTTTATCTTCTTTAGTATTATCATCTGACAACTTTTCATCATTTTCCATTTCGCTAATCAATTTTTTTTTTAAAAGTACATTTTTTATACATGGTGGAGTCCATAATCGTTGGTCATCCGGACCAAGCGTTGAAAAACCTGTTCTAGGCCTGGAGCCACGTCTTGAAGGTGGGGTAGATGCACTACATGGAATAGGACGTGGTGGCGTTTTAATTACATCTTCTACAGATTCTTCAGTTGCTTCATTGGCAGCAGTTGTAGACGTTGTAGTAATAGCAGGAGTAGTTTTAGTCAGAGATATGGTTACAGTAGTAGTAATAACTTGTTTTTTGCTGGGTTGTTGAGTAACAATATTTGGCTCAAATAATGCTCGACGTTGTGCAACTGTCAGATTAGAAGTAGAGAGTCTTGGTGAACGTCTTTGAGGCTGAGCTTCTTTATCTAACTGATTTTGTTGGCGTAATTGTTTAAATTTGTTATTAAACTGATTTGGTTTTGATTGCTGTGTGTCAGCTGATTTATTTTCATTAGTCTAGAAAACAAAAATATCAAAATACATCATTTTAAATTGCACAGTATATGTAATATATATATATATGCAATTTATATTAATACATATCTTCTAATTTAATCTGAATTTGCATATCGCATAACTTTATATAATTATATATTACCTTAATTAAAGGTTTTGTTAAAGCATATTGTGGAGACACAGTTGCCAATGTTTTAGATTCATTTTGAATTTCGTTAATTGTTTCTGTCTTCTAAATAAAAACAAACATAAATATACTTTATATTCATATACAATGTACATGAATGTACATCTAAGTGTAAAAAATACACATAATTTAAGATATACAAGTGCAAGTTCTTACATAATATAACTTTTAATACAAGTATATAAATTTGTTTTATAACGAACCAAAAAATTAAAATATTATATCAATAAAATAATAGAAATAATAATATAACATAGAATAAAGGAGCAGTAGTCAAATCTAAAATAAATTATTGCACTTAATATACAATTTACTATTATAACTTTTAATAAATTTACCTTTGAACTAGAAATAGTTTCACTTTGTTTAAAATTCTGATCATCAGACAACCATTGATCTACTTGATTGGCAAGTTCAGCAAGGCGAGTGCGTCGAGAAGGGCGTGAAGGTGGTGAAAGTGAATTTGGCGTTGGTTGAGACATTTGGGACAATGTGGATGCAAGAAGCTCTTGACGTTTTTGTGTCCTTTCTAACATACGCTGGAAATACATAAAAAAAAGTTTAGGATACGTGAAATCACGTAAATCATTTTTACAATCATTAAATCTATCAATGAATTTGTAATTCAATATATTATTGTGATCTGAGAGAAAATATTATTTACCAGCTATAATTTAATTATTTATTTAATATGTTGATTACCATATGACCATACAATATTGCTTAATATTATACTGAAGTTAATATAATACCTAAAATATAATATTTTTCTATTAAACTAATAAGCATAAAAAAAAAAATACGATGAAGTACCCAAATGTTTATTTTTTCTACGAATTAATAATAATTTTGACCAATGGAGGACATGGTGCCAAAAACAAGCCATCGTCAAACATCATACAACTACTGGTGTGCTTACTAAACAACTTAAGAAAACTATAGAGAATACTTAGGTATTTCTTGCAGTTTTTAAAACGAAAAACTTAGTCGACAAAATTTAAAGTAAATGATATTAGCACTATAAAAAAATTATTAGATAACATAGATCAGTGGTCTTCAACCAGTGGGGCACGTAAGCTTTAAACTTGGGTCGCAACAGTATTTTTTGGGATATTTTTTTTAAAAATAAAAAAATTATTTTATTAATTTTAACTTTTTTACAAAGCTTACGCGGATCGTACTTATTAAGGGAAAATCTATTAAACAACCAGATAAACAATATTAATCAGATGGATTATAAATAATTATTTGGGTACCCTTGTCACACAACTCATCCATAATTTACAGAAAAATTACCTATATAAACTCTTTAAATTAGGTTATATGTAGGGAATTTTAGGCCAGTACAATAACAAAAATTACTAAAACATGTAACAGCATTAGGTAGCTGTGGTAAGAACCTATTTTTTACATCATATAAAGTTCAATTTTTAAGACATTATTATTTCTAAAATTCCATAAATTAGTTTACAAATTTATAAAAAAATTGAAAAAATGTGATGTAGAATACAAAGAAAACTTAACCCGCCATGAGTCGCATCACGGTCTTTTAGACCGTGAGTTTATTATTTTACTTATAAATCATTGTGAGTAATTTACTTTATTTCATGCATTTGGTTACCTTCAATGTACACGTTGACCTATTTTTTAAAACTATTTAGAACAGTCTATTATTGTTCATCGAATTTATAGCTATTTGTAAAGTCTGTAATCTGTCAAAAAGGCCGTGTGCGACTAAACTCGGTATCAATTTTGTTACGCATTATTTTCGTCGGCATACAATTTTAAATGGAAAAACCAACAAAAACAATATATCTAGTCACTTACCTCTTATCTCTTCGAACCTAGCAATATTTTGGTTTATTTTCGCCGACAGTCGACTTGGTGGGAGAAATAGACCTCAAAACCGCGAGGCCATTTATTTTCATTTTAATCTTAAGTATAATAGTTCATTAATACCAATTTTTATTGTAAAATATAATAAATAAATAAAATATAATTTTTGTAAATTATTAATAAATGCATTTGTATGTAAAATGTTAAAAAAAATATGAGATCTAAGTGAACGGTCAAAAAGACCTTGTGCAACCACATGTGTTACATACAATGGTGCGACTCATGGCGGGTTAATTAAGATATTAAATCTGTTTACACAGATAATTTTGTTCCAAGCATTAATTAATTAACTAGATATATTTTTTCTAACTTACAAAGAGACAGCGACCTGTTCAAATATCAATAAAACAATTTTATGATCAGGGTTTAGGACTTATAGCACTAAAATATGCGCTTATATAGGTATGACACAATAAACCTAAAAATAAGCACTAAAAATGAAAAAATATGCTCTAAAAATGAAAAAAAAATACTTAAAAAGTCATTAAAAAAAGGATTCATTTCATATAAATATAAAAACATTGTAATTTATTTATAATTATTAATTAATAAAATAAATAAAAATAAAATCTTTACAAAATAGTTTTTGATTTATTGAGTATAGTGTATTACTACACTCAAAACAAATTTTTATAATTAATCGTTCAACATTTTAACTATTAGATTTTGAACAATAATATTATCTATCAATCGTTAAGAATTGTTAAATAAGTGTTAATTAATATACAAAAACCTCTAAAATATGCAAAAACCCCAAAATATGCAAAAAAATGCAAAATAAAATTTTATATTTGAATTCTCTGTACTATAAAATGTATTTGTACCTACATCACTCTGTTATGTTGTACATCACCTATGATGGATATGCAAATGCTATAAATCCCAAACCCTGTTTATGATCAATTTCTTATTAACATTAATAGATAGATAAAGCAAATAAATCAAATGTATCGAGTATTGACTTTATAGAAATGAAAGATTGGTATAAAATATAAAAATACATATCATACTAGAAGTACATTTTGGAATAATTATTTTTTTAAAAAATGTGATATTTTTATATGTTTTTATAGCAGCATAGATGTCTATTATATACTAATTACACACTCTACTTTTGTATTATTAAACAGTTGTAATTTTTCCAGCTTCTTTTATATTTAAAAATATAACTTAGGTATGTTTAAGTATTTAAGTATTATATAATAAATGACAATTATAATAATGATTGAATAAAATGTACCCTATCACTTTTAATTGGTGAGTGGCTTGGTGAGTCATTAAGTATAGGTAAAGATCTTTATTTTGCTTAAATGATTTCTAATTTTTATATACCTACCTATATCTTAGCAAAATTATTATTTAGCATAAATTACAAAATAATAATAATAATATTAGCTCAAATAGTAGGTACTTACTTAACTAACATAGTTTCTTTTTAAATATCTACAAAGATACAAGTAATCAAAACTTTCTGCCACAATGAAAGACAATAATATCTACAAAAATGTACCTAAATGTAAGGAAAATTGGTTTTCTTATGTTATAACTTTTTTAATTGTTAATAAAATTATTCTATGATCATTAATTGTAGTAATTACTAATTTACTTCAGTAATAATTCTGGATATATATTTTTTTGGACGGTGGTCGTTTGGGCGAAGGTAATACTTTTTACCAAAAAAATAATAATCCGTTAGGGGGACTATCATTGTACCGTTTGGGCGAGTGAAATTATTTTTACCTGTGCGAAGTAAAAACCGGCTGACAGATAGTGATGATATTATTGCTAATCGCTATTAATCACTATTATTAATTATAAATTATTCTAAACAGTACTATAATTATATTATATGAAATTTTATTTATAATTGTTGACTTATTATTAGTTATTTATATATAATATGATTTTTGACTGTAAATTACATACATTTTATATGATTTTGTTTAATTAATTGTTAAGTGTATATTATAAGCATTTTCATTAAGTTCAAATGGTATTTTTAGTTTAATAATTCTCGCCCAAACGGTATATAGTTATTTGCCCAAACAGACTATATTTTGGGTCGATTTGCCCAAATGGTCTACACCCATTTTTTTTTATGCTTAATCAACTTTTACACGAGATTTGTAAAGATTAAGTATCTAGATACTGAGTTTGTAATAATTAAAAATAATTATAATTACAATTAGAGGGGCAGTAACTATCACACACATATATTTTCATTGGTTACTGTTAGATTGATTAAGTTACCAGATAAACATATAGTAATTACACAACATTTACAGAGTTCTTTTAGTACACAATGGATATATCATTACTTAATTATATAGGTATTATTAATTTGTAATCATTCGGAAGAAAACTAGATATTAAAAACTTATTATCACCTCTAATTAATCTAATTGATGTTTCACAGCATAATTTAACAGCAACTATGTACCTAAGATAATCTAATACCTAAACAATATTTCAAAACATCATTTTCTAAAAATTCTGTTACTCCCACTGAGGCATGGCAATATTATAGATGTCCAGATAGATATAATTTATACAGAATGTATAATGTTTTTAAAATCTCAATTGTAAGAAATCATGAAGATATTCAAATGGCTATCAATTAAATGAAAGTTAACCTGAATACCTAAATGGTTTTCTTATTTTAACAATAATCTCGACAATAATAGAAGCAAAATCTTCTCTTGTACTCAACAAATACAAATATGCTTAAAATTTAAACAACCATTTTGAAGGCAATGTGAATTAACTATGCATACATTATCTATTGAAATAAAATTGTAAGCTGATGTACGCTGCACCGCAGAGCTTATTAAATCTTTCACACGGCCATAACAAAGGTTTGTTATTATATCTGTCGACTTGTCGGCTGTTGTTTAACAATAATCGTAATTACCTAGGTATAGGTACTAAATTAAAATACATTCTTATGACTTACCTCTGTAAAGTCGTCCATGGCGTATCGCTCGAATTGACAAGTTGCAGTTCCGACGGGAAGTTCCGACGGTCCGGCTGGGTTGGTCACGGGATTTGAACGCACGAACGAACGAAAAACAGACGACTACGAAACTCGGCACGAAAATGTATTGACGATAAAAAAAAAAAATGAAAACCGATGGACTTTTCGTCGGCAGAGTTAGTTTAACTGGACTCGGACAACGAAACAATAAAAGCGCGGGTTTTCACTTGTTCAGCGTATCTCACGTTCGAAATTAACGTCCGAAAATCCCGTCATCGGTGTTAGTGCGCCGCCGCCGCCGCCACCGCCACCGCTACGTAGCGCGTAAACAACATGCCGGTGGGGATATGCGAACGCCGCGCAACGGTCGTTTTGTAACCGTCGCTGTGGAGGTAATTCGTCGTCGCGTCTGTAGACGTGAATCGGCCTAGACCCCACTCCTCCGCGCCGACACTCGTAATCATCGACGACGACGACGACTCGTTCCGATGAAGAAAACAGAAACGACGGTTGAGATTTCTGAATTTAAATTTTTTTTAATCGATGTCAGTGCTGCTCGTACCTACCTATATATAATATACGCGTATAGTGCGCATACACTAATATTGATAAGTTAGACAGCAAAAATGAATAATTTATATTTTTTTTTACAGTTTTACAGACATTCGAGTATTCAACATGAATCTTGACGGTTTAGGGAAAAATGAAAAATATATTTTTATTAAATACACTATATACGTTATCCGTATTTTCCCGTATTTGTAATAATAAATAGATAAATAAAAAAAATAAAAACCGACTTTAATCAAAGTCACAACAGTTTCAAAACTAATTGATAGCACTAATGCACTATATATGTATATAGATAATTGTATATTTTATTTCGACTAATTTCTCACTCGCAGTAAGAATATTATAATATAATAACTATTAACTATCTCAATTTTTTTTCAATTATATTTTTAAAGTATATTATATTATTTATATTAACATTTTATCCAATAAATACGGGCTAATATTGTGTATCTAATGCTAATAATATTGATAATAAACTTTTCCTACTCACATATTTTAATAATATACCTTTATTGTACATAATATGTTTATTACCCAAATATTTGAATTGCAATGAATCAACCATGAGTACTGAGTAGAAGTAGCACAATTATTGTGGAACACATGAGAGTTAAAATAACGACCTAATAGTACTCTGCATGGTCCGATCTTAATCAGTCCGGTCCTAACATACGAAAACTATTGAATCATCGGTTTGGTCCGGTTCAATAATTTTTCCAGTCCAGTCCTCAGATAAAATACATTATTTTCAGTCTAGTCCGGTTAAAAAAAAATAAATTAAAATCAGTTCGGTCTGGTCCGGTCCGGTCCCAATCGGCTATCACGATACTTAAAATCTAAATAAGATATTGTTGTGTAATACAAATAAAACGAAAAACACCAAATAAAAACCTATGACTATAATATTAATAGGTTATTAATAAAGTGATGGTACTGTTTACTAAATATCGGTTATCCGTAAATATGGGCTACCACCCATCAAATATGAAGGTTTATTTTTATTTATAGAATTCATAAATTAAAACATGTAATTTCGGGAAATTAAACAACATAATATTTATACCGATTATTATAACATACTGCATACTGCGTTGTATTAATATTAGTTTGTGTGTTACATGATCCAAAAATAACTAATAATTTGGATTTTATCTACATTTATGTGCACAAAAAAAAAATACAGTCCGGTCTCGGTCTACTGTATTCGATTAAATTTAATTATTGGTCCGGTCCGGTAATATTTAGTCATGGGTTCGGTCCGAATTTGGTCTTCTTTTAACTTTTAATTTTGGTTCGGTCCGACTTCGGTCCCTAGTTCAAATTTGAAGTCCGATTCGGTCCCTAAAATAACGGGTCATTCAGAGCACTACGACCTACCTATTAAAAGTATCAGTATATAGTATCACTAAGTATACATTTTTATTCTACTAAAGTACTAATAACTATATATTTTTTTAACCTTTATCACAACTTTTATATTACAAAATTAAATTACACAGAACACATAGGTATTATTAACAAATAAATAAATAAATACTTTATAATTAATAATAAATGTATGAATAGACATGGGTACATTTTAATTTTCAGAAAATTATGTTTTATTACTTATTAGGTACCTACTTAGTATCTACTACAATACCTAAATACTTAATATGCCAATAATCATTCGTATAACTTGATAATCAAAACTTAAACCTTTCAAAATATTTAAAATAATTATTTTTAATTTACTATTTACTGTTCTATATGATGTTACCAAAGGTATGGCAAAATTATTATAACTTCTACTAGTAAATTGTTATTGATTGACGTTACGAAAATTTAAAAATATTATTATAGTTTAATACATCGTCCTCTAGTAAACCACTTTTTTGTGAACCACGATTATTACATTAATATTTATTACATTAATTTTTACTTATTTTAAAAACGAGTAAAAGTGAGAATACATATTATAATTGAATAAAATCACAATGTACATAATATAATATTGGATTACGCCAGTCCGCCACCGAAAAACATTTATGAATACGGCCTTATGTGTAGAAGAACAGGAGTATATTTTTGGAGCTTTTAACGTTTTATTGTTACAAGAAAATTGTACAATACAAAATATATATGAAATGGGAAAAGTGGAATTAATATAGATGTTACCGGAAGAGATGATAATTCAGAAATAATTGTCGTGATATTCTAGTTAATTGTTAACAATGGTCAATGACTGGAAAGGATAGGCAATGTTGGATAATTCGTAGTTTTATCAACATTTCCGTATTATATTAGGAAATGTTATAAATCCGTATCAAAACAAATATCAACACCGCTTTATTGTATGTATGGTAAACCGGTTATATCATATTTTTTATCGTTTTTATTGCTTATAAAGTTATAACTTATTTACTTATAGTAAAATTGACAAATTAAAAATTATCGAACTACCTATAATCTATACAACTGGTATCGTTATAGACACATCCCGTAAGTGAGTGCACAAACAGTACGTTTTTTTCATGAAACAGTGAATGCCAAATGGCAAAGTGTAATAATAATATTTAATAATCCGTTTGAAAACGGATTTAAACAAAATACACATACAATTTGACACAGCACAAATTTATTAATAATTAAAAATAAACAATACGATGATTTTTTTAGATTATGATTATATGATTTATCCTAAATAGATATTGTATTCTAATATATTATTCGATTTTTAACTTAATTTTTAATGTTATCATCAATGCCTTTTTTTATTAGGAATTTTCATGAATAATTAGTTATTGGCATTAATTTAAATCAGGCATTATTGTTATTGACTAGTCATTTTCAACATTGACTAAATGTCATCTTTGTCGGTAACATAATGTATTATAATATATGATTTGAGTTTATAGATAAATAAGAATTATTTATTTATTATTATACATTATAATGTTTTTTTACAATCTTAATACTCTGTAGCTGTTGATTTAATTTAAAATTTAAAATTATAAAAAAAATATTTTTAAAAAAATCTCACTCTTTTCGTAAAATCAAAAAATTGAAATTTTAATTTTTAAAAAAAAATATAAAAGCGTT